>NC_141387.1:21030816-21196251 GCF_017979445.1 Akebia trifoliata
ATAACCCCCACTAGTGGATTTTCTATCATCTATGTTACCGGCCCAATCAACATCTGAGTATTCGGCTATGATGGACGAGGAATCAAACGGATACCAGAGACCATTTTTGGTAGTACCGACGACGTAGCTAGGAGATGAGATTCCTTAAGATCGGCTTGAAAACGGGCACAGGTTCCTACACTATAAGAGATGTCGGGCCTGTAAGATTGAGAAGGCTACCAATCATACTCCTGTAGAGATGCTCATCTACACTCTTACCTGAAGGATCTTTAAAGAGTTTAAGAGTGGTGCTCATAGGAGTATGGTGAGTTCGGCCAGACTTTATACCAAATCGATCTACCAAGTCTCGAGCATATTTAGTCTGGGAAATGAATATGCCATTCTCGAGTTGTTTAATTTGCAATCCCAAAAAGAAGCTGAGTTCACCAACCATGCTCATTTCGAATTCAGATTGCATAAGGTGGGCGAATTTGTTAGCCAATCCTTCAACAGTGGACCCGAACACAATGTCGTCCACATAGATTTGAGCAATAAGAGTGTGACCATTAACCTTTTGAACAAACAGCGTTTTATCAATGCTCCCCCTTACAAATTTATGACTGAGCAAAAACTGAGTCAGTGTTTCATACCAGGCACGGGGGGCTTGTTTGAGGCCGTAGAGAGCTTTTTTTAGTCTGAAGACTTGGTGAGGATGTTTGGGATCAACAAAGCCTTTTGGTTGTTCAACATATACTTCCTCATCTAAGAGGCCATTAAGAAAGGCACTCTTAACATCCATTTGAAATAGTTTAAATTTTATCACACATGCAATGGACATCAAAATCCGAATTGACTCAAGTCATGCTACCGGGGCGAAGGTTTCATTAAAGTCAATCCTCTCAATTTGAGAGTATCCCTGAGCAACCAGACGAGCTTTATTTCGGACAACATTGCCAAGTTCATCAGATTTGTTCTTATAAATTCATTTTGTCCCGATGACATTTTTATCAGATGGCCTCGGTACAAGATGCCATACCTGATTTCGATGAAATTGAAGAAGTTCGTCTTGCATGGCTTGGACCCAGTATTCATCATGGAGGGTTTTATCAATATTTTTGGGCTCCAACATGGATGTGAAGCAGAGATGACTATTCAACGTCTCAAGTTGTCGTCGGATTTTTACTCCGATGTGAGGATCTCCAAGGATTTGACTGGCGGGATGATCCTTGACAACAGGTAGTGTTTCTGGAACCTAAGACGTTGGGGGTGGTAAGGAAGTAGGAGGGAACACTCCCTCGTCCTTACCTTCAGCGTCAGAGGGACCATTCTCCTTAATGGGTAGATCATCGATCACCACATTTATTGATTCTTGAATTGCGGAGGTCCTTTGCTTAAAAACTCAAAAAGCTCAACTGTTCGAAGAGTATCCCAGAAAGATTGCTTGGTCGCTTTTCGAATCAAACTTCCCCAAATGTTGCCGATCTCTAAGGATATAACACTTACTACCGAAGACCTTGAAGTGCTTGATACTTGGAGTTTTGTTGTTCCATAGTTCATATGCTATTTTGTTTAGGCCTGCTCGAAGATATACTCGATTGATGATGTGATAGGCAGTGTTTACAGTTTCGGCCCACAGACTTTTAGGAAGATTCTTACTATGTAGCATAACTGTGGCCATTTCTTGAAGAACGCGATTCTTTCTCTCAGCAACTCCATTCTGCTGAGGGGTCTTCGGACCTGAAAATTCATGTCGAATTCCATGTTCGTCGTAGAATTGTGTGAATCGACTATCCTCAAATTCTCCACCGTGATCACTTCTTATTCTACCAACAAAAGATTCCTTTTCTGTTTGGATACGCTTTATAATCTTTTTAAATTCATCAAAAGTATCAGATTTCTCTCTTAGAAACGTGACCCAGGTGAATCTAAAGTAATCATCAACGATTACCAAGAAATGTCTCTTTCCACCTAGACTTTGTACTTTAGTGGGACCTACAAGGTCCATGTGTAAAATTACTAGGGGTTTTGAGGTTGCAAGAGTGGTTGTCTTTTGTGGGTACTTCGAATTTGTTTACCAATTTGACACTCCTCACAAACATCTCTTGCTTGTTTTCCCAATTTGGGTAATCCTCTGACTAAGCCTTTTGAGGCAAGTCGAAACAAGTTCTTGTAGTGAACGTGACCTAGATGTTGATGCCATAACTTGACTTCATCAATTTGAACCATATTGCTTATAGTGGTCTCTCCTGAGTTTTCGATGACATAACAGTTATCAGAAGTGCGAAGACCTCTCATGATAATTTTTCCAGTCGGGGTGGAGATCTTGCAAACTTCACGATTGAAGCTCATTTGGTGATCCTTGTCACAAATTTGAGATATGCTAAGAAGGTTATGTTTCAAACCATCTACGCACAATACATTTTCTACTGTGGGCAATCCATGACCACTGATAGTTCCTCTCCCAATAATCCTGGCGGTGCTGCCATCACCAAAAGTAATTGACCCTCCGTCAAAATCAACCAAGTGGCTAAATTGACTTCGGTCACCAGTCATGTGTCGGGAACAACCGCTATCAAGGTACCATCGTGAAAGATTTCCAACCTTGAGGGCTGTATGAATTACAAGGCACTTGTTATTCCCATTTTTGACTTTCCATTGTAGAGTCGTCTTGGGGGATTGAGGATTATATTTAGGAAGGGAGTTCTCCTTAATCGGTGAGCTCTTCTTAGGGGACTTACCCTTCTTGGGTAATTTAGAAGGAGAATTTTTCTTTGGATACCTTCTTCCACCTTGATTTCCTCTACTTGATTCAGCAATTGCTTTAGCTTTTAGGTTTAGGTAAGCAATCTGTTTGAAGAGTTCCCCAATATTGTTGCTTTGTTTGGGAGGAGATGAATTCTTTGCTCCCTTCCATTTTGGAGACTTTTCTTTCTTTGCTTTTTCGACTTTATTTAACAGTGGATTCTTTCCCTCATCATGCTTCTTCTTTTCAACCGATAAAGATTTACCAATAGAGATTTGTGAGGTTGTGTGGTAGATGGTTCTATACTCGATACATTCAAATTTCATGTGACCCGTTCCACCACAGAAATTACATGTGATAACTTTCTTGAAGTCTTTCTTAGTGTTTGATGACTCTCCATGCACAAACACAGTAGGAGATGGAGGTGATGTGGAAGTATACCTATCATAGCCTAATCCTCCTTTATCTCCATAGGATTTTTGCACTCCTAGAAGTTTTTGTAACTCCAAGCTTCCTTGATTGTAGTTATATTCAAGTCTAGTCTTCTGTTTTTGCAGTTCGTTGATGTCAAACTTAAAAACTTTGTTTTCATCACGAAGATTTACTAATTCTAAGTTCTGACGAGCTATTGTGGAGTTAGCCATTGAAAGGAGATTCTTTAGTTGTTGAAGATTTTTTGCCATCTCATCTTTCTCAATCAATACTGTCTCCGATGTAGAGAGCAAGCTGGACTGTCTTTCTAAGGCTGTTGAGAGTTAGATCTTAATATCTTCTAATTCAAGGCCTATGGAGAGTTTTTCCTCGCAGACTTGCTTATATTGGGCATGCCACTGTTCCTTTTGGAGTTTTTCTTGACTGTGTTTTTTGGTTAGTTTTACATGACTAACGAACAGTTGGTCAAATACAGATTGAAGCTCAAGTTCATCACTGTCCTCATTTTCTCCTTCTTCATCAGAGGAAGAAGTGACTAAGGAGTGATTCTAACTTTCATAGTCCAGTTCTCCTTCAATTTCATCCCCATCCGGAATACAGATCGTGGTGGCAGCCATAAGGATCCGAAGAGTGTCTTGGTCTTCAGCATCTGAAAGAGAACCTAGCTCTTCTTCATCTTCTGACTCATCAGAGTCATCCCATGTGGCCTTAGCAGCCATTGTTGTGCCCTTAGTCTTAGGTCTAGAGAGACCTTTGGATTTGGGTTTAGTGGGGCACACATTTGAGTAGTGACCACGACCACCACATGTGTAACACTCAGTATCTTCCCTTGGTTTAGACACGGTTCTACCTATAGGCGCATGTCTATCTATCGGATGATTACGTTTACTAGTGTTACCAGGTCCTCTTCTTTTGAAGAACTTTTGAAACTTTGAAGCTAACAAGGCTAAGTTTTCCTCATCCGATTCAGTCTCCTTATCCTCTTCAATCAATATCTTCTTATGATCATGGGAGAATGATTGAGACCCGATACGAGATGTTCGCTTGGACGTAGACTTCGAAGAGGATGTCTTTAGGACCTAAGTCTTCCCTTTTGAGAGAGGGCCTTTGAGATGGAGTTCGAAGGTAGTGAGAGACCCCATAAGTTCCTCAACGATCATTGTTTCCACATCTCGGTATTTCTCAATTGAGGTAACCTTAGAGGCAAATCTCTTAGGTAGGGATCTTAGGATTTTTGCACAAATCCTACCTTGAGGGACAGTCTCCCCTACATAAAACATAGAGTTGCAAATGTCACTTAGACGTGCATAGAACTCTTGGATAGTTTCACTTTCCTCCATTTTAACATTTTCAAATTGAGTGCGGAGGAGTTGAAGTTTATATTTTTTTCACTATACTCGTGCCTTCGTGAGTGGCCTCTAGAATTTTCCATGCTTGCTTGGTCGACTGACACGTGCATATCCGTTGATACTCATCATCGGAAATGGCACTTGTAATGGCATTAAGAGCCTTGTAATTATTGCTACTATTTATTTTATCCTGTTCTGTCCATTTTCTTGATGGTCTCGGAACAGAGGTAGTGAGACCATTTACCTCGATGATGTCAACGGGAAGTTCCCAACCTTCCTCAATCATGTCCCACACATCCCTACTTAGAGAGTTGATGTATATCATCATCATTTTATTCTTCCAGAAGGCATACTTGATGCCTTCGAACACAGGTGGAAGAGCCGAGGACCATTTATCGGCTCTAGACATGATGCAAAGTCACGGATCACTCAGGGTTGTTAGACCTTTCTAGAGTAACCCGCTCTAATACCAATTGAAATTACAGGCTTTGACAATGTATAGACCTAGAGGGGGGTGAATAGGACCATTTAAAAATTCTTCTAAATGTGAACACTTAAGTGAGACTGAATTTTTAATGAGTTCGTTTTATTGATACATTCATCTAATCATTCATGGAACAAAAGATTTATGCAAGCTATGATCAATCATGATATACATTCAGATTTGCATGAAGATAAGGAAATTAGAGAAGAACCTGAGACACGCAATTTATAGTGGTTCAGCAACTATGCCTACGTCCACTCCCAAGAGAACTCCAATCGATGGTTCTTTGGTGTTTACTAAAACTGAGGTTTTTGGTTCACCTTAAACCGCACATAGAATTTTTCAGGGTTAATTCTGCAACCCTAAGATTGAGTGAACCACATCCACTCAAAATGTCTGAGTTTTATACTTCGGGAACTCAGTAACCTTTATCACTCAACTTGAGTCCGAAACTCAATCAAGTGCTTGATTTTGAAGGAGAAATCAAGTAAACTATTACAAGAGTATTTTTGAAATTTAAAACAAAACAATCAAACTCACAATTATGATGATTGAGGTGAGTTTGTTATTTTTCGATTCTTCACTACTTCCTTCATCTATGGCTCCTCGCCTAGCTCAATGATAGAATGTAAATGCTTGAAGGATGAAGTAAGTGAAGCTTGATCAATCTAGATGAAGTAGCTTGATGTGCATGGTTTAGACTTCACCTCACGATTCTTCTTACTTTGTTAAGCCTTTTGAAATGTACTTATTTGCTTGGGCTTAACTCAGAAGATGTTGATCAGAAAAAAATGAAGCCTAGAGCTTTTCTTTTATAGAAACTGCTCTTAATGGCTTCCTGTCGGTGGCACTTGAATCCCGTCGGTGGTATCGACCAAACATAACGGTCGAAAATCTTACCGTTGAACACTATCGGCAGCACTGTCGGTGGAACCTCCAAGAGTCATCGGTGGGACCGATGAGCAATATAATGGTGGAACCGGCAGAACTATGCTTCTACCACTGAAGGATGATTTCTCAATTAGTTCTTGCATGGATGGCGGTGGGACCGACAAGTTAGAACTTCTGCCACCGATAGAAGATTTCCCATTTTGATCTGTCGGTGGATGACGATGGATCCGATAGGTTGTTCATCGGTGGAACCGACAGGTTAGAACTTCTGCCATCGATAGAAATTTTCTCATTTTGTTCTGTCGGTGGCTGACGGTAGATCCTTCACTCCTGCCGACAGCTTCTATTTCCCTTGAGTTTTGGGATGACCTTAGAACACTCACAAGATGCTTCAATAATAATGAGTTCTGATGTCCGACGGGTGAAGATATCCCTTGTCTTTGATTGGCTTTGATACATTATGGATTTGTCGTTGATGTAATGCATACGAACAATGTCTTCCAGTGGTTACAACATGATAACATACGACTAAACTTGGAATTGACAAAAACATGGTACTAACAGAGATGACTCTCCCAAGCTGTGGGTTTGACAAGGATGAAGTACCTCTTTATTTTTGACTACATGAATCAATGTATGGCTCTTGGAAACTTTGAATTGATTTTCTAATATGGTGTAAGGCATTGAGATCATTTGAAAAAAAGATGTAAATACTAAAAAGATGACTTCAATTCTTGTTTGCATTCAGTAAAACTGTATCGACTTCTTGAGTATTTACTTCAAAATCTTCATAATCTTTTTTTTTTTGTTGAAAAAGTGATTGAGGTTTTAACACACGACCCCACTTATTACTATACCAAACCCCCAGTGGGTAAGATGATTTTGGATTTATCTTCGAGAACTTCTTACTTTTTGATTCTGTCACATTTCTTGTACTTCGATAGTTGACTTTTGTGATCGCTTCTTACTTGTGCTTCTAAGATCAATTCCTTGAAGTGTATACTTGTGTGTTGTTTGAGAATTTTTTGGAAATTAAAGTGTACCCCTGAGAAAGCTTGTGGGCGTATTTCTAACATTCACTCAACTTTTCTTTTCTTATGACTTTGTTTTTTTCTTATTCTTTCTTGAATCGTGACTTTTTTTTATTTTTTGATTTTTTTGAATTTTTTTACTTTGATTTTTTTTCTTGATTTAATTTTTTTTGGAATTTTCATTTTTATTCCAAATTTTTGTTTTTGGAATTTGCTTGACTATAGCCTAGGGTGGGTGCATGGCAATTATGCCTGGTCGTATGGTGACTATGGCAAAGTCATTTTTTTTGCCTGGCCGTACCAAAGGTATGGCGAGGGTAAAAAAAAATTTTGCTTGGCCATACTAGGCATAAAACCAATAGGCTTTTTAGCTTGGCCATATGGTGACTAGGGACAAGCCCCTTTTTGCTTGGTTGTACCTACTTAAGTGCCAAGCACTTTACTAAAATCGAGAGCAAGCTCTCTTATCACTCATTTGGCTAATAGAAACTTGTTTTTCATCCTTTCAATGATTGCTTGCTACTTCCTCGGCTATTTGGTTCCTTTGAACAAGCAAATTTTGCGCATGATTTCGACATTTTGATGGCTTGAATTTGAATTCGAGTGGTGATCTTGAGACTTGTGATTCTTGACCAATTCGACTCGGACTTTCAAGTGGATTTTAAGAAAAAGAAGCTCTGAACCTGAATTTCTCAACAAAGGTATGATTTTTCTTTGAATTTTATCCAATTTATTCAATTTTGAGCTTTGAATTTGAGAAAATTGATGTGAAATTGGTGGATTGATGGGGTAATTTGGAAAATTTGGGAATTTTGATGAAATTTTGACATATTTGGATGACTTGGATAATTTTGGGGTATTTGATGTCGAAATTAGGGGTGGATTCAGATGGTTTGGTTGAAATTGGTGGATTGGGTAAATCTAAGGAATGGATTGGGTTGAATTGGATTGATTGGATTGAAGGATCAGGGGTCGGATTTGACGAATTTTTTGGTTTTAGGTTATTGTTGGTTGGACTTTTCAATATGAAATTGGATTGGGGATTTTAAAAAAGGATTGGATCTTTGGTTTAGATGGATGAATTGGCTAGATTGGGAGAATTTTGGTTAGGTAATTTGGTTTAGGTTGGGTTTGATTTTGATTTTCCATGTGTTTGGCAAAATGCCTAAACAGGGGGTGACATCGTTTTTTTTTAAATATTTTGATGGATTGAATGAGTTTGGGAATAGATTGGGAACGGATATTGGAAGGTTTTAGGACTTGAAATTTTAGAATTTTGAGTTTTTTTGAATTTTTTGATTTTTTTGGATATTGCATATTTTTTTTGAATTCTGATTTTGAATGGAATTCTAACACTTGATTTTGGTGGATTTTCAGAGGCCTCAGTTCAATTATTTGAAAGAGATGAAAAAATTTGTGAAGGAAAAATTGAAATCTACTAGGACTCGTTCCCCTGGCTTTGATGAGTCAGATGACGAGCCATGTCCTGAGGCTCAAGATCTTGAGGTTCCTATGGAGGGTGATGAGGAAAAAGAGGAAACTAAGACTGTCGTGCCCACTGTTGACCCTGGTCTGTCTTACCGGGTTGTGATTTCAGACGAGATTGCTCTATGAGTTCATGACACGCATTTATTGAGGGGCTTGCATCATCATCCTTCTATATGTTCTCGGGCTAGCTTGCAAATTCCTCTTCCAAATGCTCATTTTAAAGGAAGATGGTTCACAGTCTATAAGTTCTATGAGGAGTCTTCCCTTGATCTTCACTCGCTAGTACATTTGAACAGTTTCGGTGCCTTCATATGTATCCTAGCCTTTCATGTTGATCGACCCTTAGTTTGTGTTTTTATGAAGAGGTGGTTCATAGAAGTGAACTCCTTTCATCTTCTCGATGTTGATCTCGAGATTTGACCGTCTGATTTTATGAGCTTATTGGGTATTGGTTTTGGGGGACAATCCCTTATTCTATAGAGCCATCTAAAGAAAAGGTTGCTCAGCTACTTGGTTACAAGCTCATATCTTCCTTTACTTGGACAAGAATTAGTAAACTTGACTCTTTTTAGTAAAAGAAGTCATATATCAAGGATGGCCGATACATAACGATCTAGTCTAGTGACTTGAGGTTCTTGGCGATGTTCTGATGACTCTTTTTTGCTTTTGTTGACTGTATGCTTTTTAACTAAGGAGTGCACAACCATTAAACTCATTTTTCTACCCCTTATTCGAGATGTCAATCGGACTGGAGAATACAACTAGGGTAGTATGATCTTTGGTACCATTTTGGATGTCATGAGTAATGTCATCGAAGGATTAACAGGGAGAGTTGGTGCCAGTGTTTCTATTCGGTTTTACTAGCCTTTCCTTGAGATAATTTCACCACTTTTTTTTTTTTTTTTTTTTAAATTTCTACAACTTTTCTGCACCTTCTGTATAGCTTGTCTTATCTGTTTGCCTTCTTCTTACAACTCTTTGCTCATCGATATTTCCCATTTTACCTCCTTCAACCAATAATTGGGAGATGACGTGTTTTTTGATGGCTGTTTAATTGGTTGGTAAACTGAGGAAGAATCAAAGGAGTAGGGTCTTATCTGTCAGGGCTCATATCGATCGGTGTTTCCGGTGTGACATAAGTCATCTTCACTACACTACTCAATGTTCTTATCTTTCCATATTGTCTTTCTTACCTCTTCTATATTCCCTTTTCAAATTATAAACCCCTGAGTTATGGCGCTTCCTCATTCCATGGTTTATAATCCAAACTTCACCAATATTGCTGGATGGACACTTAGAGAATTATTTTTCTATGTTTTTTAGATGACCTATCGTACTTCTATTATCTTGGTGAGCATTTAGCTTTCCAGAACTATGGAGAGCCTCACCTTTCCCGAGATATGCTAGCATGGATGAGACATTTTGTTGAGGAGGGTGTTCCCTTAACTTTTCCGTACGGAGTTCACGGAGACAGTTTTTTATAGTCCGTGAACTACGACGAGTGGTTCTAAGAGGCCTCTTAAGGTTGTGTTCTCCCTCTATTTGGGATTATTCAATAGGTTCAAGAGTTTGGTGGGGTATATGTTCAGGAACATGACGCTAGGGTACTATTTCTTACTTTTCCACTTTATTCTATTTTTGGTAATTTTTTATGTTTCCATATTTATTTTGTTGTATCAACCCCTATTTGTAGATTGTTGAGAATGGTATAACTCATCATATGTCCCTTTGTATTTTTTCTTATCTTTTGCTCATTCATTCTGTCTACAGATTGCTCGACACTCTTATCATGGGGCGAGCTCCTTATATCAACCTGTTTGCTTTAATCCATTTCCACACGACTTTGTGCACTATCAATTCTGGATTCAAGAGGCGATAGCTAGTAATGCCTTTCCACCTTCTGATCCTCTTCCTAAGTTTCCTTCTTCACGTGTCCATGACTACCATGATCGAATTGAAAAGATTTGGGTTGACTACCATTGAGTCAGAAGAATCTGGATCTAGTCTGAGCAAAGATTGCTAGTAGACATCTACCTTAGACATCGAGTCAGGAGAATCTTAGCTAGTAATGACTCATTTGACAACTACCTTAGATCAAAGTGAGGTTTTGAGGCATAGGGACGCCATGAGATACCAATCGGAGATAGATGATCTTCGCCTGCGATTGAGCTCCAGTACCCTAGTAGACGATACATCTTCTTATCCTCCTTGTTCTTAGATGTGATTTTCCTTGTATTTTTGCACATTTATCTACCTGCATATTGAACTGAGATGTAAAATTATGGAATAAATGGGAAAATATATTTTTGATATTAATGGCCTTAGATGTACTTACCTTTTGTTTTAAAAACTGTTGTTTTATACAAATTCTACATTTTTTTCACATTGGTCGAAAATATAGTTTTTGATGGTTTTAAGATTTTTCTTGGATTTATGAAAATGTAAGTTAATAATAAAGAAGAGAGAAAATTTTTTTTGTTTTGCAAAATTGTCCGATTCAAGCGAGATTAGGACACAAGTAAGTCTGGCCTGGACACCTTGTAATCATTCTTATAAAGTGTTGAATAACTTCTTCAATTCCATATTAGGACTTGAATAATTCGAGAAAATTGAAAATAAAGGTTAGATTCAAGATGAAGGTGTGAAGGTATGTTTAGGGTTGGCTGGCAAATAGTTTTGAGAAACTCTTAATTGTCTTTCTATTTTTTGTTTCTTTTATTCTACTAATGTTACTTGTAGACACCCCAATTTGAACGGGCCCTCAATCAAAAGGACCCAAAAATACCAGATTTTCAATAAAAGTTGATAACGGGCCTCCATGGCCCAATTTGTCAAAACATGACATTTTGATCAATCCGATGATTCCCAAAATCCCTAAAAGGATGAATAAACTTATAATGAAACTTGGGATGCCTACCACCTTCCCTACCTTTCATCGCTCCACCCTCGAAATCGAAGTACCCTAAGCCCCACCTAAAGCCCATAAGCCCTTAACTCTCACAAAATGCATTTCTCACCTTACCCCATAACCTAAGTTTAATCCCACATCACCTAAACCCTAAAACATACCCACCCATTAAAACCCATTCCAAAATGACCCTAACCAATTCCAAATAACCTAAAACCCTTCCTAAAACCCAAGCCCAATACTCCAAAGTCCAAATCCATATCAAATTCACATCCAACCCATAACCCTAACCCACAAACCACTATCCACATCAACCAATCACCTTTGATCATAAAAGGGGACACATGTCATCACCCCCTCTCACCTCCCTCATCCAACTACCTAACCCCATCACCCTTCTCTAAATAAATCATCTACCCCCATCTCAACCCATACCCTTCTCTAACTTACTCTCATCATCACTTACAAACCCAATTCTACAAACCGAACCTACACCCCTCATCACCAATCTAACACTCCTTCTCTCCAATCAACTCATCTAACCACCTCACCTCCCCATCCCTTTTGACACATGTCATCATCCTCTTAACCCTCCCAAAATCCAATCAACCAACCCCTTACACAATCCATTCTCCTAATCTAAAAACCTCACATCTTCAACCTACCTAACACTCAATCAACAAACTACTCCCTTATACCCCTATTCTCTCCATCATACATCACTCATCTCATCTCACCAAACACTCCACCTAAATGGATTGGGTGGGATCCAAACCATTTGGATCAAAACAATACCCATTTACCCTCATTACACAACTACCCTCATCCCAACTCAAAATTTCATACCCCCACCTTCAAAACCTATGCCATTCTCTACTCTTTCATTCATTCACCCCATTATATCCCTCACCCAACACCTATAAATACCCCCCTCATCTTCCAAAATGGACACCAAGTCTCATACTAAAAAATTACACTCAACTCAACTTTCTACTCCTCTCTTCACTATTCTTTCATATTACCTTCTAAAAAAGAGTTACATTCTTATAAATTACTAACGACTCATAAAAGAAGAAGAAGGAAGGAAATGAAGAAAAACTAATGCTTTAAGGTAAGTCAAAGGAACACTTCCCCCCTCTCTCTCTCTATCCTCTCCATATCCCTCTTCTATTATCTCCTTCCTCTCTTTAACTTTTTTACTAGAAAACTTCTAAGATGTAATGCTCCCCCTCCCCTCTCTCTAGTAGATCGGACCTAGGTTAAGTTGAAAGTATAGGGGTGCAACCACTTTCAAAAATAAAATCGATTTAAACCTTCAAACTATTTTGAGGCACTTGGCATTCAGGTTCTTCTCAACTCATGAAAATGGACCCGTAATTGAAGCTGACACTTTTCAAATGTATTATTTCCAAGGCTAATGTTCATTTGGATCATCTCCATCAATAAGATGATCCTTAGAAGCGAAAGTCGATAGTAAATCCCTACTTAGGGTACAAGTTATTAACATGTGGCACTTTATTTTATCTTTTATTTTTATCCAAAATATTCGAGTTGAGTTTAGATTACCACCATTTGGTGGGGAGAAAAGGGTGCCTAACACCTTCCCTTTTCTCCAATCAAGTCGTTTATCCCGATCTCAAAGTTAGATTGGTAACTTATCCATCGAGAGTCACTAAATGCCAAAAATGACACTTTTCAAAAAAAAAAAGTACATTGGGTGACCATTCATACCCTCTTACAATATAAATGGTGGCAATTCCAAACCTTTGTAGAAGTGGTGTTCGTAGTCGAGAATCACGTATCTATAATTTGCAACTCCACTGGGGAGCATGTGTTCAACCCTAGTGTCAACTTAGTTGTTAAAAAAAATTATTTTATTTGTTTGCTAACATTATTTGTTGTTTGTTGTTTGTTGTTTATTTTTGCACATATTCATGTTGCGATATTTATTTACATACTTTCTTCATTATATATTTGTAAGGGGGTCGAAAAAAATGAAATGAAAAAATGCACGTACACTTGCGAGCATAGCCCATTGCACAAGCCACCACACCATCAATATATCTAGCATCGATGCCTAGTAGTTTTACGACTTGAGATCGTTATTTCAAGTATTGGAGATGAATACATCAAGCCTGATCACCAACCAATGACGTGTGTACTCCGTTATGCATTGAGGTTTGAAGATCGGGTAACCATAAACTCACCTATTAACCGCATGCATGTGCCCGATTAGATGAGCTAAGACATGTGTTTTCAAGTTTGTATCGACCCCCAAAGCAAAGTTGTATTTGTTTAAGTGCATTCGAGAATCGAAGTCCAAGATGTAAGCCCATGAAGGCAAGCTTGTATACATTAGGATTTCTTTTTTTTTTGGTGGCATTTCTTTGTTTTCTCCTTTAGGTAAAAGGGGAAGATGTGTTTGCTGCATTACATTCAGTGAAAAACAACAACTATTGAGGAACATTCAAAATAGGAATCAAGAAACTAGTTTCTGTGAAATCTAGAAATTGGATTTCTTTCTGGTCCGTGTTCATAACACGAATAACAAGAAATGTACCTTATCCGTGCTTGAAACACGAATATCCAGAAATATGTTTCATCCGTGCTTCAAGAATGGATAAAGCAAGGAAAGCCTCATCCATGTTTGAAGCACGGATGGAATAGTAAGTGTTTCATCCGTGCTTAAAACACGAATAAGAAAATTATGGTTATATCAGTGCTCCAAACACAGACCAGTATGAATCTAGATCAGAAAATGAGCACAGGCCAGATTTGCAAAACTCCCAATCATTTTTAATATTAACGACATCCTTAACGGGAATCCCAAATGCTGGAGAACTAGACAAAATGGACTCTTCGAACTAGTGATTTCAAAAAAAAACAACAAATTACTCGTTGATGAGCCGAATCAGAATAGTTTAAGACTTTGGGCCTTAAGCAGGCCCATTGCACATTTTATAACCACGAAGGGTTATCCGACCAACCAAGTTGACCCCGAGACCTAAAAAAAAGTGGGGTTTAATACCCTCAAGACTCTCGCCAACTATTTTCAAAAAAAACAAAAAAAAAAGTATATGGAATTTCTCAAATCAAACTGATCTTGTAGCCCCACATATATCCACTCGAATCGGGTCCACGACCCGTATCCACTCAAACTGGGTCCACGACCCATATCCACTCAAACCGGGTCCATGATCCATATCCACTGAAATCGGGTCCACAACCCGTATCCACTCAAACTGGGTCCACGACCCATATGCACTAGAACTAGGTTCACGACCCGTATCCACTAGAATTGGGTCGACAACCCGTATCCATTCCAAACTGAATCCATGATCAATATGTGATCCAACAAGGTCGACGATCGATCGATCAACTCAAATGAACTCAATCTTTTTCCAAAAATATATCTTAAAAAAAAATTTAAGTCATCAATTACATTTCTTAATCAAAGTCGGTGCCTAAGAACGATCTTGTCCTGTTGATACAAGGGGAATAGACTACGTCTATTCAAGGAAATGAGATAATTTAAGAATGCCTTTGTACTCCACCTTTTCTCTAGGGATCTGACTGACTGATCTTGATTTTAGATAATTGAATTGGGGGCTAACAAAAAAGATACTTTTCCAACTCGACTTGTTTCTGCAATCTACTTTTTCAAAATATTCTATCGACTCCGTGTCGATGCCAGCTCCGTGCTTATGTAATTCTTTTTTTCAAAATATTTTACCAACCCCGTGTCGATACTAGCTTCGTGCTGATGAAATTTTCTTTTCAAAATGTTGTACCTACTCCGTGTAAATGCCAACTCCATGCTAAGTTAATTCCTTTTTAAAATGTTACACCGACTCCGTGTTGATGCCAACTCCGTGCTGATGAAATTCTCTATTCAAAATGTTGTATCGACTCCGCGTCGATGCCAACTCTGTGCTGAATTAATTCTTTTTTCAAAATATTATACCTACTCCATGCTGATGCCAACTCTATGTTGATACCAGTTCCGTGCTGATGTAATTATTTTCAAAAATACACAACCCAATTCCATGTTAATGCCAACTCCATGTTGATGCCAACTCCGTGCTCATGTCGACTCTATGCTGATGTAATTATTTTCAAAAATATACAATCCAGCTCCGTGCTGATGCCAACTCCATGTTAATGCCAGCTCCGTGTTGATGTAATTATTTTCAAAAAAATACAATCCAGCTTCGTGCTGATGCCAGCTCTGTGTTGATGCCAGTCCTGTGCTGATGTTATTATTTTCAAAAATATATAATCCAGCTCTATGCTGATGCTAACTTCGTATTAATACCAACCCCGTACTGATGCAATTATTTTCAAAAAAATACAATCCAACTTTGTCCTGATGCCAACTCCATGTTAATGCCGACTCCGTGCCGAGAAACTCTTTTTTTCTTTAAAACTCATTTGCTTTTAAAAACGCCCTCAATCTGCGGGATGAGCGGATCCGTTTTTGACTTTTGAAGGTTTGGGAGTTGTCACCTAGTTATTACGGTCTAGGAATCAAATTTTGACTCTAAAATGCAAATAACACTAATCTACGAAAGAAAATACAAGTCTGGGGCTCATGTTATGGGGTTAGAAGGTGTTAGGCACCAACCCCGCCCGAAAAATGCCGGTCTCTACTTTTCCCAAATAAAATTACAATGCTAAAAATACCTAATAATAATAAAAAAATTTACCTTTACGAACGTAACGGTTTTATTCCCTCAGATCTGATAGAACAGCTCTTCGTGCATCACTCCTCGCTTCGTTCGGTCACCGGTTTTATTTCAGATCTCCAAGACAAAGTACCTCCTTCTTAGATCTGAATTTTTCTGATTTATTTATGGATTTCTAGGTATTTTTGAAGGATTTCTAGGTATTTTTTGAGCTAAAATTGGGGTATGAATGTTAGGTGAGGAGTTAGGACTTCAAAATTAAGATTTTAGGTAGTTTGTAGAGGCTCCTGACCTACTTTTTCTAGGATTTTCTCTTGGATACGAAAATAGGTTGTAGAGACCCCTATTTATAGATTTTTTAAAGAAATTTTTAGATAGAGTTAGAGTTAGATTATGTTTCTTTTAGGTAGTTTTAGAGTTTAATTAGAATTCTTTTAGATAGTTTTAAAGTTTAATTATGTTTCTTTCAGATAGTTTTTAGAGTTTAATTAGAATTCTTTTAGACTTTAATTAGAATTCTTTTAGATTTTTGACTTAAGTCTTACTTGATTGACTTGAATTTAGGATTTTTACTTTAGTCTTACTTGATTGACTTGATTTTAGGATTTTGACTTAAGTCTTACTTAATTGACTAGAATTTAGGGTTTTGACTTAAGTCTTACTTAATTGACTTTAATTTTAATTAGGATTTCACTTTACATTAATTAATATTTTTATTATTAATTTCAGAATTTTTAATTATTAAAATTATAAAATTACAATTTTACCATCGGAGAGGACTTTTTACATTTTAAGTCATTTTTCAATGTTCCAAGATGTTTTGGAATCAATTTTTCATAAGAAATTCAATGGAAATATTGGTTTGTGTCATTTATGAAATTTTTTGTGCGAAATGATCTTGAACTTTATGAGGGTATTTTCATAATTTTACCGTATTTTGTGAAAATTCACAAAATGATTTATTTGATTTTAATTTGTTGTTTTATGTGTTTGAAAGGATTTCCTAAGCGTAATATAGGATCTAGGGATGTTTTGAGGTTAGGGGTATTTTGGTACTTTGATCATTTTTTAGTGATTTTTATCGTAAAATTTCTTTTTGTCTGCAAGATGATGATTTCTATGTTTTTAGGGTTATATTTTCCTAGTGTAGTGTGGTTTCTACAATTTTGTTAGTTCGAGATTCCTCATCCGAATTTCTGAAACACATCTGGTAACCAAATTGAGCATTGGAATAACCATCAATCATTGGGAACCATCGAAATCGGGTAGACGAGTTGATTAATCAAGCAAGTACAAAAATGGGGTGTCTATAGATGCCACTCTTTGGCAGAGGGTTGAAGCAAACTAGATAGAAAATCTATTTTGGTAGATAGTGCGATATCCGAATGCCAAAGCTAGTGACAGTTCATTTTGCAATCTGATTTAGCAATTCGTCAGGGCGTTCGGATCCTTGAGCGTAAAACTCTCCTCGAGCAAGTTTGTCAGGTCCTCGAGCTTAAATTCTCACTAACGATGTCAGATCCTCGAATTTTAGAAAATTCTCCCTGACTAATGCAAAAGTGAACGTGTGTGCAATGGTGTGATGCTTACTGAGTAAAAATGTGTCAGGTCCTAGAGATCTTCTCTCACTGACAATAATGATTCAAATCAAAATGCATTTTATGCAATGAAAACAATCATACGATATTGTAGGAACTTTATTAAATTCTTTTTTCAGAGTTCAAGTCTCTTTTCTCGGACTCATGCTTACTAGAACCACGCTTATTGGGCTGAGGTTTGTAGGAACTTAAACAATCCTGTTAATTCAATATAGGATTCAAACAAATCTGGAGTCTCGTTTCTCAGACTCGGGTTAAGGTTTACAGGAAGTTAAACAATCTTATTAAAATTGGAGTCTCGTTTCTCGGACTCGAAGTAAGGTTTACAGGAACTTAAACAATCATATTAATTCATTATATGATTCAAACAAAGCTAGAGTCTCATTTTTCAGACTCTGGCTGAGGTTTACAGGAACTTAAACAATCCTATTAAAGTTGAAGTCTCGCTTCTCAGACTTTGGCTAAGGTTTATAGGAACTTAAACAATCCTGTTAATAGTTGGAGTCTCACTTCTCGAACTCGAACTAAGGTTTATAGGAACTTAAACAATCCTGTTAATTCATTCTATGGTTCAAACAAAGCTGGAGTCTCGTTTCTCGGACTTTGACGGAGGTTTATAGGAACTTAAACAATCCTATTAATTCATTCTATAACTCAAACAAAGTTGGAGTCTCGTTTCTCGGACTTGAACTTATTAGAGTCATGCTTCATGGGGTGAGATTTACAGGAACTTAAACAATCCCATTAATTCATTTTATGATTCAAAAAAAGTTAGAGTCTAGTTTCTCGGACTCAAACTTACTAAGCCATGTTTCTCGGGCTCAAATTTATAAGAACTTAAACAATCTTATTAATTCATTCTATAATTCAAAATCGAGCTCACAGTTTGAAAGATAGGACCTTTATTGGCTTATCATGCATCTAGATTCATAATTATCATCGTCGGACTTTTAGACTTTTGAATAAGATTTCTTTTTGATCATGTAATTAAGAACGAAACTTTGGAATCACAAAGACTTTCAAAAATGCTCCTAGTTTCAAGGTTGGCTTTAATTGGAAATTGACTACGAAACTAATGGAATGGATTGCACGAGTAGCTATGGACTCTGATATATGACAGACAGAAGAACTCACATTCTCCTAAATTTAAGACTCTTAAGATTATCATATGTGCAATAAGGGATTGATCATTTTTTTTTTTAATTTCTTTTGAAAAATGCTTGAGCTAGACTTAAAAATTCTTGATAAATATTAGAATAAAAAATCTTTCTTTTCAAAGTGGTTGATGATTCTACATCTTCCATTAGAGAACACTTGAACAAGTAAACATACTCTTGAAGATCTTACAATGTTCAAGATGACTTCTGATTTTTTCGACTTCAACATTGCCTTCGTCGGATGTGAGCTCTTGGTTGAAAAATGAATGTTGTGACTTGAATGATTCTGCATTTCCTAGTTTCTGTACAAGCTCCCTTATGAATTTTTCTTCTTGATGTGACCTTTTCCCTAATTTGATGATGCCCTAATTTTTGCCTAGATCGCCTCTTCAGGTTTTCAATCTAGTGGACTTTGTTTTTCTTTTTCTGATGATACCTTGATTTTTTCCTAGGTCGCCTTTTCAGGTTTTCAACCTAGTAAGCCTTTTTTATATTTATGATTATGCCCTAACTTTTGTCAAAGTCGCCATTTTGGTTTTCGACTTAGCGAGCTTTCTTTCTTCTTAATGATCTTGAATAACCAACTCAACAACTTCTTGGTTCCCTGCACCTTAACGGAGTCAATTAGCATTCAGGAGGACTTAATAGGTGGGCTTAGGATATAGTTTAGAAAGAAAAAGATATAAGGCTCAACTTCCCAAAATGCCCCTAGTTTGATATTCTATCTTTTCTGTCAATTATTTTTATTTTTTCTAAATGCCCCTAGTTTGACATTCATTTCTTTTTATCAATTCTTTTGATTCTTTTTTCTAAAGCCCCTAATTTGGCATTCATTTCTTTTGAACCTTTTAATAGGGGATTTTCCTTTTAGATGACACTTTTCTTAAGAGAATACACTTATTCTTTGTGTGACTCAGACTGAAGTAACTTCTCAGGTTGCCTATATACCCAAAATATTTCTTTTTCTTTTAGGATCAGGTCAAAAAGTAGTTCATACTTAGACTTCCCTCCCGTGGTTGGTTGGTATGATTTAGAAAGAAACAAATTATTTGATTTTTTTAGAGGCTACGAGGGGCTAAAGAAAGTTATCTTTTTTTTTTTGGTAAGACAGGGAAATGATTCGACCAAAGAAGACATCTTTTGGTGTATTGCTACTTGACTTAGTCCAAGTTTCAAGAACTCGGTATCTGGATTGCTCTGTCAACTAAAGTCTTCTTTTGAAAAGGAAAAAATCTTCAGTCTTCTTCTATGAAATTGAGTGTGATTGAGTTCTTTGTATTTGACATTGACTCATTCAACCCTTTCTAAACTTCGAAGAAAATCTCATATTCTTTTACGAATGAGAACTTTTCTCTCTCGGGTGAAAAACATGATGGATCCCTTATTGCGGATCTTGGCATCTTTGTCGATGGTTTCATCTACAGCATTCCTGACTGATAAACTTCGACTTTGAAGTTCACCCTCAACTTTTTGTTTTGATTTATTTTGGTGTTGTAAACACCCCATTTTTGCACTCGCCTGATTAATCAACTCGTCAACCCGATCGTAACGGTTCCCAATGATGGATGTTTATTCCAATACTTTATTTTGTTACCAGATATGTTTCAGAAATCTGGATGAGGTATCTCAAACTGACAAAACTGTAGAAACCATATTACGCTAGGAAAATATGACACCAGAAACATAGAAATCGTCATCTTGCAGACAAAAAGAAGCTTTACGATAAAAATCACTAAAAAATGACCAAATTACCAAAATTACCCTAACCTTAAAATATCCCTAGAACCTACGTTACGCTTAGGAAAATCCATTCAAACACATAAAATAATAAATCAAAATCAAATAAATCACTTCGCCAATTTTCATAGAATTTGACAAAATTACGAAAATACCCCTCATAAAGTTCACTACCATTCCACACAAAAATTTTCATAAATGATACAAACCAATATTTTCATTGAATTCCTTATGAAAAATCGATTCTAAAACATCCTAAAACATCAAAAATCAACTTGAAACACAAAAAGTCCTCTCTGAGGGTAAAACGATAATTTTATAATTTTTATAATTAAAATTTTTGAAATTAATAAATAAAACATTAAATAATTAAAGTGAACCATTAATAAAATTAATTTAAAAATTTGAACCAAAAAAATTGATCAATCTGACTCTCAAGCAAAATTGTTGATGGTTGCCAAGATATTTATTCAAGGACCCCTCCATTTGGGGGTCCAAAGAATTAAAGATATAATAGAGGGGGGTTCTCCAAAAACTTAAAGTCAATCAAGTAAGACTAAAGTCAAGATATTAAAGTCAATCAAGTAAGACTAAAGTCAAAATTAAAGTTAATCAAGTAAGACTAAAGTCAAAATCTTAAAGTCAATCAAATAAGACCAAAAGTCAAAACCCTAATAGAAATCTAATTAAATAATAATTCTATAATAACTCTATTTAATAGAATTCTAACTAAAATATAACTCTGCCTAAAATAATTTTAATTAAAATATAACTCTAACTAAAAGAATTATAATTAAACACTAATTCTATCTAAACAAACACTTAAAAAATCTTTAAATAGGGGTCCTCACACCCTATTTTTGTATCAAATAATAAACTCTAAGAAAAATAGGTCAAAAAGCTTCCCTAACCTCCCATAAACCTTAATTTTGAAGTCCTAACTCCTTACCTAGCACCCCTACTTCAATTTTACCTCGAAAAATACCTAGAAGCCCTTCAAAAAATATCCAGAAATCCATAAATAAATATGTAGAATCCAAATCTAAGAAAGAGATACCTTGCCTCGGAGATCAAAAATCAGATTCGGAGATAGAACGAAGCGAGGAGTACTGTACAATGAGCGATTTTATCAGATCTGAGGGAATATAATCGTTGCGTTCGAAGGTAAAATTCTTTTATTTTTTTTATCTAGGTCTTTTTATTAGCAATGTAGTTTTATTTGGGATAAGTAGAGACCGGCATTGGTCTGGCGGGATTGGTGCCTAACATTTTTCAACCCCATAACGTGATCCCCGGACCCATATTTTTTGTAAAGATTAGTTGATTTATCCGTTTAGAGTCCAAGTTCGGTTCCTAGACCGTAATAACTAGGTGGTGACTCCCAAACTTCAAAGGTCAAAAGCGGATCCGCGCTCCCCGCGGATCGAGGGTGCTTTCAGTGGCGACTCCACTGGGGACCATTAACCAACTTGAAAAGTCCCAAGTATGGGAAACATTGTCATTTAGACCTAGTTTTTATTTTATTTTGTTTCATTTTTTTATTTATTTTTATTTATTTTATATTTTTGAAGTGTATCATCTTCTAGTATTATTTGATTCGATTTAGGGTATGTTATCCTAGCATATTATTTTCTATGATTCAATCGATGGTCACTTAGGGTGGTCCTAAATGATGAGAGATTTCAAGAGGTTAGTTTTATTGAAGGATTGAATAATGGTGGTTGGGATAGGGAGTGATCAAAATTTTTTTTTCATCATGCAGTTATTTTATTTTTATTTATTTTTTCCCCCCTTCTCAATCTGTACATAATGGATGGTATCAAAGAAAAAAAAATAAAGATTTGTTCTCTTATCTTCAGGCCTTCTTTCTCATTTTTCAAATCATTTTTTTTATGCTTATTATTACTTGTGTTATGTTGTTCCTAACTAAAAAATAAAAGGGTGGATGGTGGGCTGTTTTAGAAAAAATTTGCGTGACGAACATGCTGTCAGCAATAGCAGCAAGTTTTTTTCTTTAAGAGAAAAAAAAGGTTTCTGGATTGTGTTTTTTTTTTAAAAAAAAAGAGAAGAAAAAAAATCCCAACAAGTAATTAAGAACAGTAGCGTTTTTTTTTAATTGGTTGGTGTGTGATTAAAAGAAAATCTCATTTACTTTTTTTATCTTCTTCTTAACTTATGAAAAAATAGACAGCAAAGAAGAACACGCCTTTCTTCTATGTCTCTCTCCATCTCTCTGTTTTGTGCCTCCATTAAGAAGGGAAAGCATAGCAATGGAAGGGTACCTCAAAGAGTGAAGCTCAGTAAAACCATTCATGAATGTTGTTTGATTCTAGATAGAGAGACAAAAAGGACTGAAAGCCATGGATCGACGCTGTTTTTGGAGTCATTGAACAGTTTGTGAGGTGGATCATCAATCCATCTCATAAATTCAGAAATTTATATCAAAAATCTCTCGAAACCTTAAACATTTTTGTTCTTGGGTTTTCTTTTCTTCCCCAAATGATTTAACTTCCCATACGGTTCAAGAAAAACGCGATTTCTTCCCTGGTTCATGTTTTTCATCAAAGCTCCACTAAAATTTTAGATTTTTGAGAAACTTTAATCAATGTTTTTTTTTCTTTTGTAAGATCACAGGCTGGTTCGATTATTAAAGTTGAAGAAAAATTGGTTTCTTTTTATAAAATTTCAATAATCTAATTCGTGCTGCCAAAGGCCATTGGAGAAGCTTCAATCTTTGCGTTCTGTTGTATGAGACATTTGTGAGGTTTAATAATGATCTATGATGGTTCAATTTTGAATCTATTTATTTTTTCTGATAGAGGAACCAAAATTCTGGATTTATTTGAATCTATTCATGTGAGACTTTACTGCAGCTTTTTTTTTTAAATGCAGAAACTAAAGTTTTTTTAATCAGAGGAAAAAAGAATAAGGCTGATCGAGAAGTGATTCAATGGCAGCCCTTTCCCGAGAGGTGTGTGGAATAATTTATTATCTATCGTCACACCAACTCTTACTTGGAGCACATCACCTCGCAATGTCGATCAATACTTCTTTGATAGTGAAAGTACAAATTGGTATGGTAATAAATAATCTTTTTAGGTTGAGATTTTAATTTATTTTTTTTTAGCAATAGTTTTTTTTTTGGTTTTTGAAATCATTTTTTTTTTAAAAAGGGGGAGAGTTTTTGGTATTCCTTGGCAAAACAAAAAAAAAACTTTTAATTTGTTAAAAGAGAATCATCGTTCCTTATTTTAACAATCATCTTTTCGTCCTCAATTTAATACTTTTTGGAGTTTTAAATTATTTTGGACTACCCAAAGTAACCCTTTGATTGGACCATAAAAAAAAAAAAGGGGGCAAATCCATTTGATTTGGATAAAGAAATAAAGTGTTTTTCCGTGTGCATGTTTCAATATTGGATTTGGTTAGGGTCACCCCAAAATAACTTTTGATTGGACCATGAAAATTACAAAATTTGTGCCTATTGCGATGAGTAGATCTAATTAATTATTATAGGCCATTATTCATTAATTGATTTGCTAATTGATGAATGCTAGAGATGTGCATGTTTAAAGCTTAAATTAAACCATATGAATATGTTTCTGATCAATGTATGCCTTTACCTGTGTGGTAGAAGACCTTTGCTTGTATGGTTTAATTAGGCCCATGGGCCCATTTGTTTGAAAAAGGTCCCGGGCACACCCCACCCTATTTTGCACACACCACATGCACGTTTATTATTTTGCACGCTTACACGTCCCATATAGCCAACATGGCACTAGTGTGTGACCCGGTCTCTTCGGAGACGCGACGTCATTCATGAAAACCACAACTCCAATCACGTACCTTAAGGTATATCAAACTGGGGCATCAGTACCGTCTGATCAGGTGACTCTGAAAGGTATATCGATGCACCCAGGTTGGAGCGACCTGAGCCTTTGACCTATTGTGAGTCACACAGTCACATGTCCTGATTGTCGATGTAGTACTAGTACGTGATCGGTCCCCTCGTGGGATGCCAAACCATTTATGAAAGCTACAACTCTTGACTCGTACCCATATGTATATAAAAGATAATCCAAGCACATCAATTGCACTTCTTGGTTAAAATCAGTGCCTAAGAGAGATCTTGCTCCATTGTACCCTACTGTACGAGGGGGATAGACTACGTCTGTTCTAGACGAGAGGTATTTAAGTGGGCCCTTGCTCATGCGCCACCTCTCAACTGGGTATCAAACTGGCTGTTTTTGACTTCAGAGAAGTGAGTTAAAGTTTTAGATTATCACCTATACGGTATATCAAACTAAGTCACCACGTACCGTATGATTGAGTACGCTCGAGAGGTATATAGGTGTTCTTGGGCAAGGGTGGCCAGATAAAAATGCATTGCACGTAGTAAGCTTAGAGTCTAGAAACCTTTCCTGTAGGTCATGACTCAAACTTATTGTGGGTGTTCCCGGGTTATTCATTGAATGGAATCTTATGATTGATGAGTGTATGTGAATGATGTGAATGATGAGATCAGAGTGTATGATTGTCCTCAAGGATAAAAAATTTTATTTTTAAAAATTAAAATGGGTGCACCGACCCAATAAAGAATCTATTTCTTGCAAAAATGCAATAATGACCCAGTCCATCTCGATCCAACAATCATGATGGGCTGGGCCATTTAAATCAAAATGGAAATCAAATTTTCAAAGAAGAAAAATGGTCTACAAAGGGAAAGTATTTTTTAGAAAAAGTGTTAATGGAGATCGAGTTGCTGACCCAATAACTCAAGTTGATGTTTTCAAGTTTTCTCAAGAACCATTATAAGGAATTGGCGGTCCGATGACTAGAGAAAAGACAAAGAGGATGGAAGAGACATTGCAAGGCTTGATTGTGGAAGTACAATACAAAGAGGCTATTCTAGAAGATTCTAAGGCTAATTTCGGAGATATCAAAGTTTCATCAAGGATGGTCAACTATCTTTTTATGCAAGAGATCAATTTGGAAAATCAATTTGGATGCAAGGGTTAATTGAAAATTTTTATGGTCTAATTGTCCTTAGTTTTGATTCTTTATTTCCTAAGGACTAATTAGACTTTCTTTATTTTTTTTCAAGGACTAATTATAACCAATCTTGATCTAATTTGTCTATAAAAGGGCACCTTATCTTGTAATTGAGACACAATTTACAATTTACATTTTATGAGCAATTCTTTGAAGTTTATTCAAGAAGTTTCTTAAGTCTTCATGTGTTCTTTATGAGTTCTTTATGAGTTCTTGCTCGAGTTCTTGAAGGACTGCATGAATCTTCGACTTATCAAGGAAGTGATCAATCCTTGTGGCGTCATATGATTGGGTGAAAGCACCCTCGATCCGCGGGGTGCGCGGATCCACTTTTGACCCTTGAGGTTTGGGAGTCGCCACTTAGTTATTACGGTCTAAGAACCGATAAATGACTCTAAATAGATAAGAACTAATCTAGAACAGAAAAGCTGAATTCGGGGATCATATTACGGGGTTGGAAGGTGTTAGGCACCAACCCCACCCGACCAAAGCCGGTCTCTACTAACTTCCCAAATAAATTACATTGCTAAAAACCTAGATAAAAATAAAAAAAAAAGTTATACATTTCCGATAGCAAGGACTTTGTTCCTTCAGATCCGACAAAAATAGCTCCTTGTACCGTACTCCCTTGCTTCGTTCTGTCTCCGGATTTGATTCTAATCTCCGAAGTAAGGTATCTCCTTATTTTTTGATCCGGACTTTTCGAGTTTATTATGGATTTTGAAGCATTTTTGGAGGGTTTTTAGGTGTTCTTTAGGCTAAAATCGAAGGAAGGGTGTTAGGTAAGGAGTTGGGGCTCCAAAACTAGGGTTTATGGGAGGCTTGGGGGGCTTTTAGACCTACTTGTCTTAGGGTTTATGAGTTGATACGAAAATAGGGTGTGAGCACCTCTATTTATAGATTTTTTAGGGGTTGATTTTGATAGAGTTAGTGTTTAATTAGAGTTCTTTTAATTAGAGTTGTGTTTTAGTTAGAATTGTTTTAGGTATAATTGTTTTAGGTAGAATTGTGTTTTAATTAGAATTGTTTTAGGTAGAATTATTTTTTAGTTAGAACTCTATTAGATAGAGTTATTATTTAATTAGAACTCTATTATGATTTTTACTATTGGTCTTATTTGATTGACTTTTAATATTTTGACTTTAGTCATAATTGATTGACTTTTAATATTTTGACTTTAGTCTTGCTTAATTGACTTTAATTTTGACTTTAGTCTCACTTGAATACCTTGACTTTAGTCTTGCTTGGTAGACCTTGATTTTTTGGAGAACTCCCCTCTAAAATATCTTTAATTCTTTGGACCCCCAAATAGAGGGGTCCTTAAAGAAATATCTCACGAATCCTAAACAATTTTACTTGAAAGTCCGATTGATCGATTTTTTTAATTCAAAATTTTAAATTAATTTCATTAATATTTCACTTTAATAATTTAATATTTTATTAATTAATTTCGAAATTTTTAATTATGAAAATTGTGAAATTACCGTTTTGCCCCAAGAGAGGACTTTTCACGTTTTAAGTCAGTTTTTAATGTTCTAAGATGTTTTAGAATCGATTTTTCGTAAGGAATTCAATGGAAATATTTTTTTGTGTCATTTACGAAATTTTTTGTGTGAAATGGTCATGAACTTAATGAGGGGCATTTTCGTAATTTTGTCAAATTCTGTTAAAATTGGCGAAATGATTTATTTGGTTTCGATTTGTTGTTTTATGTGTTTGAGAGAGTTTTCCTAAGCGTAATGTAGGCTCTATGGTTGTTTTGAGGTTAGGGGTATTTTGGTAATTTGGTAGTTTTTTAGTGATTTTTATCGTGAAGCTTCTTTTTGGTCTGCAAGATGATGATTTCTATGTTTCTGGGGTTGTATTTTCCTTGCGTAGCGTGGTTTCTAAGGTTTTGTCAACTTGAGATACCTCATCCGGATTTCTGAAATATTTCTGGTAACAAAATAAAATAATGGAAATAACATCCATCATTGGGAATCATTGCGATCGGGTTGACGAGTTGATTAATTAGGCGAGTGCAAAAATGGGGTGTCTACAGATGCCCCTCTTTGGCAGAGGGTTGAAGCAAACTAGATAGCAAATCTATTTTGATAGATAGTGCGATATCTGAATGCCAAAGCTAGTGACAGTTCATTTTGCAGCCTGATTCAGCAATTCGTCGGGGTGTTCGGATCCTTGAGGGTAAAGCTCTCCCCGAATTAAAAGGTTGTCAGGTCCTTGAGCGCAAACTCTCACTGACGGTGTCAGATCCTTGAATTTTAGAAAATTCTCCTTAACTGATGTAACAACTGTGCAAGTATGTGATTTAAAATCTGTGATAAATATCAAAGAGTTTAAGTTGGAACTGAGTAAAATCTGAGCATAATTTGAGCATAATCTGAGCATAAACTGAGCATAGACTGAGCATAAACTGAGCACAAACTGAGCATAATTCCGAGAAAACCCTCGGTGGTAACTGAGCAAAATCCAAGATAACCCTTGGAGGCATCTGAGCAAAATCCAAGATAACCCTTGGCGAAAACTGGGCAAAATCCAAGATAACCCTTGGCGGCAACTGAGCAAAATCCAAGATTACCCTTAGCGGCAACTGAGCAAAATCCAAGATAACCTTTGGCGGAAACTGAGCAAAATCCAAGTTAACCCTTGGCGGCAACTGAGCAAAATCCAAGATAACCCTTAGCAGAAACTGAGCAAAATCCAAGATAACCCTTGGCGGCAACTGAGCTAAATCCAAGATAACCCTTGGCGAAAACTGAGCAAAATTCAAGATAACCCTTGGCGGCAACTGAGCAAAATCCAAGTTAACCCTTGGCGGTAACTGAGCAAAATCCAAGATAACCCTTGGCGGAAACTGAGCAAAATCCAAGATAACCCTTGGCGGCAACTGAGCAAAATCCAAGTTAACCCTTGACGGCAACTGAGCAAAATCTAAGATAACCCTTGGCGGCAACTGAGCAAAACTGGTAGAGGAATGAATGAATTTTGGGAAAGAATGAATCAATTTGGAGAAAACTGATTAAAACGAATCGGAGAACGAATAAATCTGGAAGAGAAATGATCGATTCCAAGAATGATTGGATCTGGAAAGGAATTTGGAGAACGAAAGAATGTCATATCTCCTATGTAAGATCCAAAATACTTTTGTTTGAACCTCAAGGATTTATCAAAAAGTTTTATGAATTTAAAACCTGAGTTTTTATTTCTTTTGAACCTCAAGAGTTTTTCGAAAAACTGTTATCAAGAAGATAACCTTAAGTTTGGGGTTCTTATTATCTTTTAGGATTAACATTACTCAAAAACAAAATGCCTCTACTTTGACAATGAATATGGCCTTGAAAATAATTGAACACATCGTGCAAAAAAATAAAAAAAATGCCCATATTATAAGGGCGAAAATTTAAAGAAGAAAGAAAATGCTCGTTATATGAAGGTTTGAAATATTTGATTATCACAAGCGCAATAAAGATCCAACTTTTAATTTTAATTAATTTTATTGAAGATTTTCATTCAGGCTCAAGAGAACAAAATATTTCCTTTTGGGACTCATCATAGAATTCACTCCTTTCTCCCTTGATTTACTTGGGGAAGTAAACATTTTCAGATTGATCGTAGACAAGAACTTGTGGCTTCTGAGTCTATGCCTGGTTTAAGCTAAGTATTGAACTTGATTATTCAGATTTCTGATGTTTAAGCTTGGACTACTCTCATTCTTGGGATCTTCTTCTATTTTTTCTTTGTTGCTCTAATTTTTGCCTAGATCGCCTTTTCAGGTTTTCAATCTATCGAGTTTGCTCTAACTTTTGCCTAGATCGCCTTTTCAGGTTTTCAATCTAGCGAGCTTTTCTTTTTTTTTCTTTGCTCTGATTGTTGTCAAAGTTGCCCTTTTAGATTTTCAACCTTGCGAGCTTGCCTTAATTTTTGCCTAAGTCGCCCTTTTGGGATTTTCAACCTAACAGGCCTTTTTTCTTCTTTTTCTTTTCTTCTTGTCTGAACTTCTGGAGTTGCTGTCTGATCATGCTTTACTATCTTCCTTGACTTTTCGTACAGTTCTTAGGAGGACTTTCATGGGTAGGCTTAGGACTGGGTATAAAATGAAAGGAATTTTGTGGCTCAAAAACCCAAATGCCCCTTATGTGGCATTTCCTTTTAAATTATATTCTTTTTCCTTAAATTTTCTTCCCTATTTTGGATTTCTTTTTCTTTTGAATTTTTTTCTTGATTTTTTATTATGTGGGAAAATAGATTTTTTTTTATGTGGTCGGGCCTGAAGTAACTTCTCAGGTTGCCTACGTACCCCAGAATTTTGGGATCAGACCAAAACGTAGTTCGAAGCTTCCCTCCCCTAGGTTAGGTGATCGGGCTGAGAAAGAAAAAGGCATAATTTTTCTTTTTGAAAAGGCTGCAAAGGGGTTAAGAAAGGATATGTTGAACTGAGTAATAGGAGAATTGATTCGGCCAAAGATGGCCTCCTTAAATGTAATACCGTTTGATTTGGTCAAGGTTGGTTGGTTCTGGTAATTCGATTCCATCATGATCTTGAAGCCTGACAACTTTTTTTGGTAATATTTCCTTGATGATCAACAGACCTCCCCAATTTAGTTTTAACTTCCCTCTAGGGTCAAAGATAGGTGCCCTGTTCTCTTTGAGTACTAAATACCCGACTTGTAAGTGACGGGCCTTGATTTTCTTGTCAAACGCACAGGCGACTCTTCTTTGATAAGCTTGCACGTGATACAACGCTCTTAGTCATTTTTCTTCGATCAAATTCAACTTTTCATACCGTTGACGAACCCAATCTGCTTCTGACAACTGACTTTTTAACAAAACCCTGAGAGACAAAATCTCCATTTCAACTGACAAGACTGTTTCCATGCCATACACTAAGGAGTAGGGAGTAGCTCCGGTGGAGGATCGAATTGAGGTTCGATATGCCCATAATGCAAATGGCAGTTTTTCTGACCAATCTCGATGTGATTGACACATTTTTCTGAGGATAGTCTTAATATTCTTATTAGCTGCTTCGACTGCTCCATTAGTCTAAGGGTGGTAAGGAGATGATTTATGGTGTAAGATTTTGAACTTTGAACACAATTTGATAACCTCAACTTTAAAGTGTGACCCGTTATCGCAGATCAACTCCGAAGGTACCCCGTACCGACTAATGATGTTTGTTTGGATGAACTTTGCAACTCGAGACGCAGTGATGACAGCATAATAGGCAGCTTCGACCCATTTGATAAAATAATCGATGGCAACTAGAATGTATTCGTGCCCGTTTGATGCCTTAGGCGATATTTTACTAATAATGTCAATTCCCCAGACTGAGAATGGCCATGGTGAAGTCAGACCCACTAATTGAGATGGTGGCACATGTATAAGGTTTGCATATATTTGGCACTTATGATAGGTTTTGACCATGTGATGACAATCCGTTTCTATCATGGGCCAATAGTATCCTTGTCTCATAATCTTCTTAGCTAACATTTTCCCACTCATGTGAGGGCCACATTCTCCTGAATGTAGTTCAATCATTATCTGTTCAGCGTGATCTTCATCAACACACGATAAATGGATCCCATCATAAGACCTTTTGTATAAATTTCCTGCGCACAGGATGAATTAAGATGCTAATCTTAGTAGGGTTTGTCGTTCCTTCCTTGATGCTTCTTCCGGGAATTCTTGTTTTTCCAACACTTTCTTTACGTCTGTGTACCATGGCTTTCCATCGGGGAGTCGAGTAGCAATGTTGATCTGATGGCAGTATGCGGGTTTGTCTTTGACTTCAACAGTGATCGGTCTCAATTCCATGCCAGGGGGCAAATGGATCATTGAAGATAAAGTTGCTAAGGAATCAGCAAATCTGTTATCCTCCCTTGACAAGTGCTGGAACAGGATAGCTTTAAACTTACTGACTAAGTTTAACAAATACTCATGGTAGGGTTTCAACTTTTTATTCCTAGTCTTCCATTCTTCCAATGACTGATGTATGACCAAGGCTGAATCCCCAAAAACTTCAATTTCTGTAATGCCTAGGTTCAAAGCAGCTTCGAGCCCCGCGATGCACGCCTCATATTCAGCCGTGTTATTAGTGTTCGAAAAGGCTAATTTAATAGCAATAGGAATGTGGCATTCTTCCAGAGAAAACAGGACTGCCCCTATTCCATACCCATTTTGATTGGCGGCTCCATCAAAGTACAACTGCCATGTTTGGTTCTGCGGTTCTTCTTTAACGTGCAAGATGTTCTCATCAGGGAATTGATCAACGGGCTTTATTCCTTCTACTACAAGGTGATCTGCCAAGTATTCTGCTACAGCTCTCCCCTTGATAGATTTCTGTGTAACATGTGTGATGTCAAACTCTGATAGCAACAATAACCATCGCACGGTTCTCCCTGTCAATGCAGATTTCTTGAAAAGGTACTTGAGAGGATCCATCCGAGATAATAGGATAATTGAATGAGATAGCATATATATTCCGGAGTCTTTGAGTAGTCCATACCAATGCTAAGCAAGTTTTTTTGAGAGTCGAATATTTTCGTTCACACTCTAACATCTTCTTGCTGATGTAGTAGATGGCCCTTTCTTTGCGAGTATCTTTGTCATACTGTGCAAGCATACATCCCATAGCTTCTTCTGTGACTGACAGATAAAGAGGAAGTGGTTTGCTCGGTGTGGGTGGAACCAAAATAGGCGGGTTTAAGAGATACTCTTTGACTTGGTCGAAAGCCTTTTGACATTGCTCATTCCAAACTGTTGGTTCATTCTTTTTTAGAAGCTTGAAAATAGATTCGCAGACGTTGGTGAGTTGAGCAATGAATCTACTGACATATTGAATTCTGCCTAAAAAACCTCGAATCTACTTTTCGGTCTCAGGCGGCGGCATCTCTTGGATAGCTTTGATCTTCACAGAGTCTACTTCGATCCCTCTCTGACTGACCACAAATCCCAATAACTTTCTAGAAGTTACTTCAAATACACATTTCTGTGGGTTAAGGCAGAGTTGGTATTTTTGGATCCTTGTGAGAAACTTTTCTAACGCAGTAACATGCCCTAGTCGTTCTTTGGATTTGACTATCATATCATCTACATAGACTTCGACCTCCTTGTGTATCATGTCATGTAGTAAAGTCGTGGCTGCTCTTTGATAGGTGGCTCCAGCGTTCTTCAAACCAAAATGCATGACCTTGTAGTAGAAGGTCCCCCACTGTGTGATGAATGAAGTTTTTTGCATATCTCGAGGGTACATTTTTATCTGATTGTACCCTGAAAATCCATCCATGAAGGACAACAACGCATGTCCTACTGTACTGTCCACTAGAACATCTATGTGTGGTAAAGGAAAATCATTTTTTGGGCTTACTTTGTTTAGGTCTCTAAAATCCACACACATCCTGACTTTTCCATCCTTTTTCGGCACCGGGACAACATTGGCAATTCACTCAGGGTATTCTACTACTTCCAAAAATCCAGCGTTAATCTGCTTCGTAACTTCTTCTTTAATTTTCAAAGTCCATTCTGGCTTCATACGTCGAAGTTTCTGTTTGATTGGTCGTGCATCAGGATATAACGGAATCCGATTTTGAACAATATCTGTGCTTACCCCCGACATATCCTCGTAAGACCACGCGAACACGTCTTTGAACTTTCTGAGCAAGTCTGCTATCCCTTTGCGTTCATCGGGTGATAAAGTGACCCCTATCCGAATTTCTTGAAGACTTTCTTTTGTTCCGAGGTTGATAACCTTTACTTCCTCTATTAGAGGTTGAGCCCGACGTTCCTCTTCTCGTTCAAGTAGTTTGATTATTTCAGGAGGAGGTTCCTCGTCAGAAGATTCTCCCTCCGAAGCCAGATTATTAGTTAAATTATTATTGCACTCGGGGTAATCAAAAATTTCTTTCATTTCATTAAAAGGAGATGGGGTAACAGGACTCATTGCAGACTTGACAGACTCACTTGACTCAGCAGGAAAAGCAGACTCAACAGAAACAACTAACTTACTTGACTCAACGGAAATAAAGGATTCGACTGGCATGTCAGACTGAACAGGACTAATGGGACCGACAGACCCAGCCTTGACATGCAACACATGACTGATTACATGATAATTTGATAGAGACCCAACAGCGGGTTTGATTACAGACTGAAGATTTGGGATCCCTTTCTCAACTGACAACACTAAAACACTATGGTCTTCAATGAATAGTCGATCTATGTTAAGGGAGTCCATATTGAGCTGCCAGTCTTCAACTTTTTTCTCCTTAACTTCTATGCTTGCTTCCTTTTCAGGCCATTCCATGCCAAACAAGATTTCAAATCCTGGCAGATGAGTACCTGTGATGTGATCAATGAACGGCTCTGGGAACCCACAGTAGCGGAAGTCTTCTCCTTCTTTCACAAAATAACCATTAAGGGTCTTTCGATAGGGCTTCATTTTAATGAGATCTGTGGTACGCTTTTTCCTTTTAGCAATGGCCTTATCCCGTTTTGTCTTCTAGTATTGGGCCCAATCTTCCTTAGTAGGCTTATATCCTAGTCCGAATGTGCCGATGGCCTCTTTAATCACTGGTACCTCTTTAATACCTTGCTGCTTGCGACCTAAGCCCATACTACGGAAGAATCTCATTTTCTTGAATATATTGGCCATGTAGCAATTAGAGGTATTTTCCATTGGAAAATATTCTTTCATGGCTTAATCCCATTGGACTGAGCATATCTTTTCAAATTCGAACCTACTGAGCTCTACTCCCTGTTGTTCTGGTTGAATCTCAAGCAACGGCTTATCCTTAGCCTCAGTATTATTTACGATCCCTACAATTTCAGCATCTCCATGAAGAGTAATTACTAGCCCATCCTTGATAAACTTGACCTTCTGGTATAGCGTAGAAGGGATGGCTTTGATCTGGTGTAACCATGGTCTCCCTAATAGTAGATTGAAAGAAGACTGGATGTCAATGACCTGAAATTCCACAGGAAATTCAGCTATGCCTGTGGACAATCGAAGGTGCAAAATTTCCAGTACATCTCTCTTGGTGTTATCATAGGCTCTAACACCTTGATTAGTAGGTTTGAGATCTTCAACCTTAAATCCGAGACAAGTAGTCGTTTTCAGCGGGCAAACATTCAGTGCACTCCTGTTATCAATCAAAACAAGAGGTACCTTCTGTAGACACCCCATTTTTGCATCTGCCTGATTAATCAAGTCGTCAACCCGATTGCAAAGGTTCCCAATGATGGATGTCTATTCCAATGCTTTATTTTGTTATCAGATATGTTTCAGAAATTCAGATGAGGTATCTCGAACTGACAAAACTTAGAAATCACGCTACACTAGGAAAATACGACCCCAGAAACATAGAAATCATCATCTTGCAAACCAAAAAGAAGCTTCACGATAAAAATCACTAAAAATGACTAAATTACCAAAATACTCCTAACATCAAAACAACCTTAGAGCCTGCATTACGCTTAGGAAAACCCACTCAAACACATAAAACAACAAATCGAAACCAAGTAAACCACTTCGCCAATTTTCACAAAATTTGACAAAATTACGAAAATACCCCTCATAAAGTTCACGATCATTTCATACAAAAAACTTCATAAATGAAAAAAATCAACATTCCCATTGAATTTCTTACGAAAAACGGATTCCAAAACATCTTGGAACATTGAAAAATGACTTAAAACGTAAAAAATCCTCTCGAGGGCAAAATGGTAATTTCATAATTTTAATAATTAAAAATTTCGAAATTAATAAATAAATCATTAAATAATGTAAAGTGAAACATTAATAAAATTAATTATAAAATTTAAATCAAAAATTGATCAATCAGGCTTTGAAGAAAAATTGTTGATGGTTCGCAAGATATTTCTTTAATGACCCCTCCATTTGGGGGTCCAAAGAATCAAAGATATAATAGAGGGGGGTTCTCCAAAAATTTAAAGTCAATCAAGAAAGACTAAAGTCAAGATATTAAAGTCAATCAAATAAGATTAAAGTCAAAATTAAAGTCAATTAAGTAAGACTAAAGTCAAGTATTAAAGTCAATCTCATAAGACTAAAGTCAAAACCCTAAATCAAAACCCTAATCTAAACTAATCAAGTCAATCTCATCAGACTAAAGTCAAAACCCTAAAGACTAAGTCCATCTCATGAGACCAAAGTCTAAACCCTAATTAAAACTCTAAAAGAAACCCTAATCAAACCCTAATGCTTCTAAAAACTTTATAAATAGGATCCTTCACACCCTATTTTCGTATCAAAGAAAAAACCCTAGAAAAAGTAGGTGAAGAAGCCTCCACGACCTCCCCAAAATCCTAATTTTGGAGCCCCAACTCCTTCCCTTACACCCCTACTCCGATTTTAGCGTAAAAAACACCCAAAAATCTCTCAAAAACATCCTAACAATCCACAACAAATTCGAAGCACCCAGATCCAAGAAGGAGATACCTTACCTCGGAGATCAGAAATCAGATCCGGAGATAGAACGAAGTGAGGAATACGGTACAAGGAGCCGTTTTCACCAGATCTGAGGGAATATCACTTTTGTAGATCGAAGGTAAGATTTTTCATTATTTTTTAATCTAGGTTTGTCATTAGCGATGTAGATTTATTTGGGATAAGTAGAGACCGGCAATGGCCGGGCGGGGTTGGTGCCTAACACCTTCCAACCCCGTAACATGATCCCCGGATTCAGATTTTCTATAATAGATTAGTTCATTATCCGTTTTAGAGTCAGTTTGGTTCCTAGACCATAATAACTAGGTGGCGACTCCCAAACCTCAAGGGTCAAAAGCGGATCCGCGCACCCCGCGGATCGAGGGCGCTTTCAGTGGTGACTCCACTGGGGACTATTGAGGATCAAACTTGAAAAACCCCAAGTATGGGAGCATTGTCAAGATGACCTAGTTTTTTTTTTATTTAGTTCGATTTATTTTATTTATTTTTTCTGTTTATTTATTTTTTTTGTCTTGATTGTAGATGATTTTGGGTATTGCATTTTTTTTTCCAATTAAGGATCACTTTTTGATGACCCCTAAATAATGAAAGATTCAAATTGACATATGAAAATGATGGAATGATGAAGGTTGGGACAGTAATGTTAAAACATTTTTACAAAATATTCTAGTGAGAATTAAGTCTGGGAACCTCTTAATAAAACGTAGATCTCATCGAGTAGATTAATTTAGAACTTGAGTTCACTCAATTTCGTTATCGGAAGCCTTAGATATCATCGATGAAAGTTCAATCTGTAAATCTGGAATTGTTGTTGAATAAAAGTTGGGACAGCAATGTTAAAACTTTTTTACAAAACATTCTATTGAGAATTAAGTTTGGGAACTTATTAATAAAACGTAGATCTCATCAAGTAGATTAATTTAGAATCTGAGTTCACTCAATTTCATTATCGGAAGCCTTAGATATCATCGATGCAAGTTCAATCTGTAAATCTGGAATTGTTGCTGAATGAAGGTTGGGATAGCAATGTTAAAACATTTTCACAGAATATTCTAGTGAGAATTAAGTCTGGGAACCTGTTAGTAAAACGTAGATCTCATCGAGTAGATTAATTTAGAACCTGAGTTCACTCGATTTCGTTATCAGAAGTCTTAGATATCATCGATGCAAGTTCAATCTGTAAATCTGGAATTGTTTCTTAATGAAGGTTGGGACAGCAACGTTAAAACGTTTTTACAGAATATTCTGTTGAGAATTAAGTCTAGGCACCTATTAATAAAATGTAAATCTCATCGAGTAGATTAATTTAAAACTTGAGTTCACTCGATTACGTTATCGGGAGTCTTAGATATCATCGATGTAAGTTCAGATTGTATTTTCCAAATTCACAGAAAATTCGAATTTATCTAATGTTAGCACAATTAATGTTCCTGAGAGTGAGCTCATCTCAACCATTGTCATTCTATCATCAATGTAACATCTATTGGAATCTCGATTTATTTTGGATCACCCAAAAATAACCCTTGATTAGACCATAGACAACAAATTTATGGGCTTTTTTAATGTTGGATCAGATTAATTATTATTTGTGTTATATGCCCACATAATGTGCCATGATCTCTACAGATATATTTGTGATGTGTTTGCTTTCATCTTAATTTCGATGTGATGGGTTTTGTATTATTTTCTTGATCAATATTCATTTGATATCCATATGTGATGACATAATCTGGCCCATGGGCCCATGTGTTTGAAAAAGGCCCCGGGCACACCCCACCCTGTTTTGCACACACCACATGCACGTTTACTGTTTTGCACACTTACACGTCCTATATAGCCAACGTGGCACTAGTGCGTGGTCCGATCTCTTCGGAGATGCGACGTTATTCATGAAAATCGCAACTCCAGTCACGTACCTTAGGGTATATCAAACTGGGGCATCAATACCATCTAATCAGGTGATTCTGAGAGATGTATTGATGCACCCAAGCTGGAATGACCTGAGCCTTTGACCTATTGTGAGCCACACAGTCACATGTCCCGATTACCAACGTAGTACTAGTACGAGGTCGGTCCCCTTGTTGGATGCCAAACCATTTATGAAAGCTACAACTCTTGACTTGTACCCTGTAGGTATAAAAGATAATCTAAGTATATCAATTGCACTTCTTGGTCAAAATCGGTGCCTAAGCAAGATCTTGCCCCGTTGTACCCTACTGTATGGGGGATAGACTACGTCTATCTAAACGAGAGGAGGTATTTAAGTGGGCCCTTGCTCAGCATTGTGCGCCACCTCTCAACTGGAGATCAAACCGGCTGTTTTTGGCTTCAGAGAAGTGAATTGAGGTTTTAGATTATCACCTATACGGTATATCAAACCAAGTCACCACGTATCGAAAGGTATATAGGTGTGCTTGGGAAAGAGTGGCCAGATAAAAATGCATTGCACGTAGTAAGCTTAGAGTTTAGAAACCTTTCCAGTAGGTCACGACTCGAACTTATCGTGGGTGTTCCTGGGTTGTTTATTAAATGGAGCCTGTTGATTGATGAATGTATGTGAGTGATGTGAATGGTGTAGATCAGAGTGTATGATTGTCCTCAAGGATCAAATGTTGTTTTTGAAAATTAAAATGGGTGCACCGACCCAATAAAGAATCCATTCTTTTACAATAATGACCCAGTCCATCTCGATCCAACGATCATTATGGGCTGAGCCATTTGAATCAAAATGAAATTCAAACTTCTTCCTGATTCGGATTTTAAACCTATTTTAAAAGAAGAAAAATGTTTTCCAGAAGAAAAATATTTTTCAGAAGAGAAATGCTTTTCAAAAGTGAAATATTTTCCGGAAGAATAAGATTTTCCAAAAGGAAATGCTTTCCCAAAAATTTTTCTAAAAGAAAATGTTTTCTAAAAAAAAGAAAAGGAAAAAAAATATTTTTCAGAAAAAAATGATTTACAAAAAATCTATTTTTGCATGAAAAGTTATTGAAATATGTTTGTGGAAGTTGTTATTCAATGAAAACATTATTTGTCAATATTTTTAAGAGTGCAATAATAAAATTATTTTTCTGAATAATCATTACATTAATGAATTGTTTAATGGATTGGTGCACAAAATTCAATAAAATCTCAGGGTTCATTTTAAATGTTATCAAGGGGGTGACACTGAAATTGGTTAAATTCACCTTCAAAGAGGTTTAAGGGTTATCATTGTGTCTAAGCTCAATCGTCCATCGTCTAGCTAGGGTTGTGTAATCCGGTCAGTTAAAGTAAACGTCAATATCAAATCAATAGTCAGAAATGACCTCAAAATTTCTCAACATCGTCCAGTTGTTCTTTGAAGATCATAGTGCTTCAATCCTACCGGTTATAAGCAATATCTCAGTCCTCAGTCCTAATCAAACTCGTGTGGGTACTTGTCTTGAGTTTTCATGAGTCATTTGGGTTAGCTCGAGTCCTTTTTTCCAGCAAGGTCATGTCTTCCTTAGATTGAGTCTACTCTTTCCTATTGAGTCAAGTTAGTTCATCGAGTCTATAGAGGTGTCTGTTGCCCCATCTAAAATTGATCGGATAAAAGAAATTTTTGAATACCTCGAGCACATTAACGAATGAACTAATAATTGATAGATTTCGTTTCTGAACAAGAAGATAAGAGTCGGGCTCAACCTTTAATCGAGAAAGAAAAGGTCTTTGACCTCGAAACAAAAAATAATTCCTAAAGAGATTCAAATAGAAACCATCTTATCCCGAAAGGAACACGAGGGGATAATGAAAGTATGTTAGGTACAAGCTTGGGTGTTGTTCAACACGGAATAGATACTCGTCTATATCGATGGAATTAAAGAAGATGTTATAAAATGTATCAGCATTATCCTTACTACATCTTGAGTTTCAAATCACATATTATCAGTCGATATGGGGGTACCTTTTGAACTGATCTCTGATAATGGGTCGTACTTCAAAGCATAATCATTACTCTATGTTTAAAGTTGAAGATCTGGAAGCACAAATCATCCCCCTACCGTCCTCAGATCAATGGAACGATTGAAGAAGTTAGTAAGAGTCTCAAGACTATCATCAGGAAAATGTGTCAATCACATTGAGATTGGTCAGAAAAATTATCATTCACGCTATGGACATATCGAACTTCAATTCGATCCTCTACTGGAGCTACTCCCTACTCCTTAGTATATGGCATGGAAGCAGTCTTGCCAGTTGAAATGGAAATTTCGTCTCTCAGGGTCTTGTTGGAAAATCATTTGCTAGAAACAGATTGGGTTCGTCTGCAGTATGAAGAATTAAATTTGATCGAAGAAAACGAGTTAAAGCCCTGTACCATGTGCAAGCTTATCTAAGAAGAGTCACCCGTGCATTTGACAAAAATGTCAAAGCTCATCATTTACAGGTCAAGGATTTAACTATCAGACTTCAAAGAAAATTGAACACTCCTCCTCGACTATAGGAGAAAGTCTGAACCCAATTGGAGAAATTCATTCATTAAGAAAATACTGTCTGGAAAAGTCGTCAGACTTCAAGAAGTGAACTACTAGAGTCAACCAACCTTGACCGAATCAAATCGTACTACATTTAAGGAGAGCATCTTTGGCCGAATTAATTTTCCTGCTACCCAATTCATTATCTCCTTTCTCAGCCCTTTGCAGCCTTTTAAAAAAAAATGATGCCTTTTTCTTTCTCATCCCGATCACCTAACCTAGGGGAGGGAAAATCTGAACTACGTTTTGGTCTGATCCCAAAAATTTGGGGTACGTAGGCAACCTGAGAAGTTACTTCAGGCCCGACCACATCAAAATAAAAAAATATATATAGATTCCCCGACAAAGGAAAAATCTAAAAAGAAAAAAATTCAAAAGAAAAAGAAATATCATCCAAAATGGGGAAGAAAGTTCAAGAAATTTTTTTAAATGAAATGCTACACAAGGGGCATTTGGGTTTTTGAGCCTCAAAATTCCTTTCTTTTTATGCCTAGTCCCAAGCCTACCTATAAAAGTCCTCTTAAGTACTGTGTGAAAAAGTCAAGGAGGGTAGCGAAGCATGATCAGACAGTAATTCTAGAACTTCAGAGGAGAAGAAAAAGATAAAAAAAAAAATGAAGAAGCCTGCTAAGTTAAAAACCCGGAAATGGCAACTTAGGTAAAAATTAAGGCAAGCTCGCAAGGTTGAAAATCTAAAAGGACAACTTTGACAACAATCAGAACAAAGAAAAAAGAAAGAGCTCGCTAGATCGAAAACCTGAAAAGCCGATCTAGGCAAAAGCTAGAGCAAGCTCGCTAGATTGAAAACCTGAAAAGGCGATCTAGGCAAAAGTTAGAGCAATAAAGAAAAACAGAAGAAAATCCCAAGCTGAAAGCGGCCTGAGCTGAAACATCAGAAGTCCGAATCATCAAGTTTAATACTCAGCTTAAACCAAGCATAGATTCAGAAGCCACAAGTATATTGTCTATGATGGATCTGAAAATTCTTACTTCCCCAAGTGAACCAATGGAGAGAAGGGTGAATTCTATGATGAGTCTCAAAAGGAAATATTTTTTTTTCTTGAGCCTGACTCAAAATCTTCAATAAAATTAATCAAAATTAAAAGTTTTATCTTTATTCCGCTTGTGGTAATCAAATATTTCAAACCTTCATACAAGGGGCATTTTTATTTTTCCTCTAAATATGTAATTCCCCCCCTTATACTAGGGGCATTTTTTAATGATGTGTTCAATGCCATGTTTATTGTCAAACTAGGGACATTTTGTTTTTAAGCAATGTTAATCCTAAAAGATAATAAGAACTCCAAACTTAATGTTACCCTCTTGATAGCAGTTTTTCGAAAAACTCTTGAGGTTCAAACTCAGGTTTTAAATTTATAAAACTTTTGGATAAAACCTTAAGGTTCAAACACATGCATTTTAGATCTCACATAGGAGATAGGGCATCTATTATGTCCTAGATCTATTCATTCTCGGATTCAACCCCTCTTTTCCAGATTTCATTTCAATCATTCTTTCCCAGATTTATTCCTTAATTCTCAGTTATACTCAGCCAGATGCCGCCAAGGGTTTTCTTAGAATAATGTTAGATGCTGCCAAGGGTTTTCTTAGAATAATGTTAGATGCTGCCAAGGGTTTTCTTGGAACTATGCTCAGATACTGCCGAGGGTTTTCTCGGAACTATGCTCAGATGCCGCCGAGGGTTTTCTCGGAATTATGCTCACATGCCGCCAAGGGTTTTCTTGGAACTATGCTCAGATGCCGCCAAGGGTTTTTTTAGAATTATGCTCAGATGCCGCCGAGGGTTTTCTTGGAACTATGCTCAGATGCCGCCAAGGGTTTTCTTGGAATTATGCTCAGATACCGATGAGGGTTTTCTCGGAACTATGCTCAGATGCCGTGAAGGGTTTTCTTGGAATTATGCTCAGATGCCGCCGAGGGTTTTCTCGGAACTATACTCAGATGCCGCGAAGGGTTTTCTTGGAATTATGCTCAGATGCCGCCGAGGGTTTTCTCGGAACTATGCACAGATGCCGCCAAGGGTTTTCTTGGAATTATGCTCAGAGGCCGCCGAGGGTTTTCTCGGAACTATGCTCAGATGCCGCGAAGGGTTTTCTTGGAATTATGCTTAGATGCCGCCGAGGGTTTTCTCGGAACTATGTTCAAATGCCGCCAAGGGTTTTCTTGGAATTATGTTCAGATGTCGCCGAGGGTTTTCTCGGAATTATGCTCAAATGCCGGCGAGGGTTTTCTCGGAACTATGCTCAGTTACCGCCGAGGGTTTTCTCAGAATTATGCTCAGATGCCGCCAAGGGTTTTCTTGGAATTATGCTCAGTTTATGCTCAATTTATATTTACTTCATGCTCAGATTTGACTCATTTCCAACTCAAAATTTTCGAAATCTATCTCAGATTTTGAACCCACACACTTGCACAGTTGTTACATCAGTCAAAGAGAATTTTCTAAAATTCAAGGATCTGACACTGCCAGTGAGAGCTCGCGCTCAAGGACCTGACATTTTTCTAGTTCGGAGAGAGTTTTACGCTCAAAGATCCGAACACCCCGACGAATTGCTAAATCAGGCTGCAAAATGAACTGTCACTAGCTTTTGCATTCGGATATCGCACTATCTACCAAAATAGATTTGCTATCTAGTTTGCTTCAACCCTCTGCCAAAGAGGGGCATCTATAGACACCCTATTTTTGCATCCGCCTGATTAATCAAGTCGTCAACCCGATCGCAAAGGTTCCCAATGATGGATGTCTATTCCAATGCTTTATTTTGTTACCAGATATGTTTCAGAAATCCGGTTGAGGTATCTCGAACTGACAAAACTTAGAAATCACGCTACACTAGGAAAATACGACCCCAGAAACATAGAAATCATCATCTTGCAAACCAAAAAGAAGCTTCACGATAAAAATAACTAAAAATGACTAAATTACCAAAATACCCCTAACATCAAAATAACCTTAGAGCCTGCATTACGCTTAGGAAAACCCACTCAAACACATAAAACAACAAATCGAAATCAAGTAAACCACGTCGCCAATTTTCACAAAATTTGACAAAATTACGAAAATACCCCTCATAAAGTTCACGATCATTTCATACAAAAAACTTCATAAATGACAAAAACCAACATTTCCATTGAATTCCTTATGAAAAACTGATTCCAAAACATCTTGGAACATTGAAAAACGACTTAAAACGTAAAAAATCTTCTCCGAGGGCAAAATGGTAATTTCATAATTTTAATAATTAAAAATTTTGAAATTAATAAATAAATCATTAAATAATGTTAAGTGAAACATTAATAAAATTAATTATAAAATTTAAACCAAAAATTGATCAATCAGGCTTTGAAGAAAAATTGTTGATGGTTCGCAAGATATTTCTTTAATGACCCCTCCATTTGGGGGTCCAAAGAATCAAAGATATAATAGAGGGGGGTTCTCCAAAAATTTAAAGTCAATCAAGCAAGACTAAAGTCAAGATATTAAAGTCAATCAAATAAGACTAAAGTCAAAATTAAAGTCAATTAAGTAAGACTAAAGTCAAGTATTAAAGTCAATCTCATAAGACTGAAGTCAAAACCCTAAATCAAAACCCTAATCTAAACTAATCAAGTCAATCTCATAAGACTAAAGTCAAAACTTAAGTCAAAACCCTAAAGACTAAGTTCATCTCATGAGACCAAAGTCTAAACCCTAATTAAAACTCTAAAAGAAACCCTAATCAAACCGTAATGCTTCTAAAAAATTTATAAATAGGAGCCTCCACACCCTATTTTCGTATCAAAGAAAAAATCCTAGAAAAAGTAGGTGAAGAAGCCTCCACAACCTCCCCAAAATCCTAATTTTGGAGCCCCAACTCCTTCCCTAACACCCCTACTCCGATTTTAGCTTAAAAAAACACCCAAAAACCTCTCAAAAACATCCCAAAAATCCACAACAAATTCGAAGCACCCAGATCCAAGAAAGAGATACCTTACCTCGGAGATCAAAAATCAGATCCGTAGATAGAATGAAGTGAGGAATACGGTACAAGGAGTCGTTTTCACCAGATCTGAGGGAATATCACTTTTGCAGATCGAAGGTAAGATTTTTCATTATTTTTTAATCTAGGTTTGTCATTAGCGATGTAGATTTATTTGGGATAAGTAGAGACCGGCAATGGCCGGGCGGGGTTGGTGCCTAACACCTTCCAACCCCGTAACATGATCCCCGGATTCAGATTTTCTATAGTAGATTAGTTCATTATCCGTTTTAGAGTCAGTTTGGTTCCTAGACCATAATAACTAGGTGGCGACTTCCAAACCTCAAGGGTCAAAAGCGGATCCGCGCACCCCGCGGATCGAGGGCGCTTTCACCCTCATTCCGTTATAGTCAACTGTAATGTGCAACGGCTTAGTGTGGCTTGCCCCTTCTTTTGGGAGATCTGAGTCTGAGAAGGATAGGATATTCTCCACGTAAGTTGTCCCTACTATACTGGCCAACTGATCTGGAGAAGTATCAAGGGAGACTTGGGCTGTGTTTAGTGCTTTGAGAACAGCCTCCCTATGAGCAATGGAAGCCATGAGTAAACCCCATACTGAGATATTGGCCCCTGATTTTTTCAATTGTTTGATCACGGAGTTATCTTCTTCGATGCTTTCCTTAGTGGGATCTTCTCCTTCTTTTCTTGCCAGGGCTGTAGGATTATCAACACAGAGTTCTTGTGGCTTAAAAACTCTTCCCCCTCGAGTCATATGTCTAACTTCATCACAGGAAAGGGTGAAGGGCTCATCTTCCTCAGTCAACAAGTATGGATCTTCGTCTGTCAAAGGTACAGGGCTTTTCAGATTCATTTGGGCTAACAGGTAACTAGTGAATGCAGGATTATCGTAACGAGACGGGAATAAACAATATGTGTCATCCGAGGTTAGATCAAATGGTTCATAGTTCGTAGTGAAAACCTCATCAGTGAAAGCTATCCCGGTAAGGGGATAACTAGACGGTTTGACCTGGATTGGATGGATAAGAGAGACGGGATCGAATGGCAATGAGGTATGAGAAATCATATTTAAGGTTGGTGGAGGTTGATAGGTAGGTAGTGGATTAGTGGTGACATTTGGTGGGCTAGGAGGGATTGTGATCTTTTTGTTATCAATAAGGTTTTGAATGGCAGGGTGATACATCAATCTGTGTGATGGCCAGGATTTTGTTGAAATTCATAGAATAAGTTGGGGTTGTGTCCGGCTGGCAAGGGATTTGGTAAAGGTCGGGGTTGAATCGGGGTAAGCAACCCTTTTTTCAACAGTTTTTGCAAAGCTACGGTAAGGGTCATCCCTAAATTGGTAAATTGACGCGGAGTTTGAGGTTGACTTGGGTGAACCTGGTTATTAGCCCGGGCCGGGGGTTGAGCTGGGGTAACTGAGGTATTGGCGATGTAAGTATGGTTGATATTGGGTTTGGAAACATATGATTTCTTAGGCTTGTTATCTGAGGGGTTAGAAAGGATCCCAGAGGCAAATGCATCCTCAAGTTGGCTCCCGGCTTGCAACAAGGATTCAAAAGTAGGGAGGTATTGGGCCACTAGGTGTTGAGCATATCCTTGAGAGAGGTTCTTTAGGATAATTGCTACTTCTTCCTTCTCCGAAGGTCTATCCCACATTTGAGAAGCCTTGGCCCTCCAGCGACCAATGAAATCAGTGAATGTCTCCCCATTTTTCTGTTTAGTTGCTTCCAAATCCCTTCTTTAAGTCTCAATCTCGGTACTGTACTTATACTGATGCGAGAAGGCCTTTGACATGTTTTTCCATGTACCCACAGTAACTGGATCTTGAGACATTAACCAACGTAGTGCTGATCCTGATAAAGTTCTTTGGAACAATAATGTCATTTGTTCGTTGCTGAGCCCCATAGTACATATGTTGGTAACATACACCTTAAGATGCGTTTTTGCACACCCTGTCCCACTGAACTTGTCCATTTCAGGCATCACAAACTTCTCTGGCAAATGGATTCTAGGGATGTGGTTCAGAGCTTCAATGCTTGCTGCAATTTCATCAATACCCTTTATACTTTTCATAACTGACTCCAATTGAGACATTCTGTTAGATAACACCGGATTTTCATCAACATACTCTTCATCTCCGTCGAGTTCGAAGACTTCACGCGAACGTTTCTCTTCTACCTTTTTTTCTTTTGGGTCATCTAGAGGAATTTTCGTCGATTCCGAGATCTGTTCCAACATTTCTACCTTGCCTTTTATATTGTTGATATCATTGGCAAAGGCTGCCAAGATCTTACGGATCTCTGTGAGCTCAGATTCTGAAGCCATCTCTGCTTGTTGACTTAGTACTGTGGTTCTTTCTAACCGACTGGACTTACGACTCCAACTAGGAGGTGGATGCTTGAGTTTGGGCGCAATGATAATCCTATATGACCCCATCAAAGGTAGATTTAGTCAATTTCAGTATTACCCCCTTGATAACATTTTAGAAAATCATTTTATTGAGGTTTGTGCACCAATCCATTCACACAATGAGTATTCGAAAAGAAAATAAATATTTATTCAAAAAGAAAGATAGTTTTATTGAAAATGATAAACAATATGTTCTTATTAAAACATCTTTCAACAAATTTGATTTGAACTATTTTTACATGGACGCTTGGCTTTGCCTTGATGGTCATCAGGATCGCTATCAGGCTTGACCCTCTTGGCTCTAACAACTGACTCTCTGAATTCTGCTAGTCTGTCTGGATACCCTAAGGTGCGCTTGTTCCAAGCTTTCTCAATGAGGTGTACTAACTTTTCAGTCAAAGGCTCGGGGGAAAAGAAAGCTTTGTGCTGAGGTAAGGATAACTCTGTAAGTACATCGTACTGTTCTGGGATCAGATTAGGATGGTAAAAAGATGTTTCTTCTAAACCAATCAGACAGACATAGTAGGATCCCTTGGTTCTTAGAACAAGGGGATCAGTCATCCACCAAGGGCACCTAAAATCGATATGACAGGTGAGGCGAGAGTCTAACCATTTGCTCCAGGCTTTGATTGAGTTGTTACGCACTAACATGTTTATCTTGGAAAAGTGTTCTGGCCCATATTCGAGGTTTGAGGGAACCTCTACGATTTTGAGACGGTAAAAAAACCACATATAAAGTAAGTAGGGGCTTCCTTTGAAGCTTTCCCGCTCACCATTTTTTATGGCATCTAAACCTGAGAAAGTTTCAGCTAGGATGAGAGGTACCGGGTTGGCTTTCCTTGAGAGTTGAAAGGTTATATCTATGAAGGACTCAGGGATAGTTTGGCCATCACTATTGGAAGTCAGTATGTATTGGGCTAGGATTCCTAGGCACAATTGATAATCTCTAGTAGCTCGCCAGGCTTCGGGTTTTACATTGATAGGGTGATTGCGGGAGCGATACGGGCCCAGTAAAGGTACTAAATTCAATCTCCCGTCATGGACTAAGAACTTGGCTTCTTCCTTGGAAATGTTTAGTCCTGTGGCGAGTTCACCAGAATATCCGATCTTCAATGAGGGCCTGACTAGAGGTCCTGAAGTGGATATCCTCATGATACCACAATAATCCTCGTGAGTAGGGCATAAATGCATATACCCCATATGGAATATGTGTAGGTAGGGGTTCCATCGTTTAGCCATGGCATGTAAGAGGTTCCAGTCTATCTCAAATTCGTGGAAGTAGAGAGCACTCCTCAACATGAATCTCCCAAAATTGATCTTCTCTACAGGGTGCATTCTTATTACGGTTGTTTTGACTAACTGATCGATTGGGTTAGCGCCGACGGCTAACATCCTGGTTTGACACAAAAGGGGATTTTAGTACTCTTCCAAGGTCCATGTAAAAGATCAATTTTTTATTTTTTTTTGGAAAATCTTGTTCTTATGGAAAATATTTTCTCTTGAAAAATATTTTTTCTAGAGAACACTTCTTTTTGGAAAACATTCTTTTCTGGAAAATATTTTCCTTTTCGCCTTTGAAAATTCGATTTTCATTTTGATTTAAATGGCCCGGTCTATCATGATTGTTGGATCGGGATGGACTGGGTCATTATTGTAAACGAATGGATTCTTTATTGGGTCGGTGCACCCATTTTAATTTTGAAAAGCAACATTTTTTATCCTTGAGGACAATCATACACTCTGATCTTCATCATTCACATCACTCACATATATTCATCAATCAACAGGCTCCATTCACTAAATAACCCGGGAACACCCACGATAAGTTCGAGTCGTGACCTACGGGGAAGGTTTCTAGACTCTAAGCTTACTACGTGCAATGCATTTTTATCTGGCCACCCTTGCCCAAGCACACCTATATACCTTTCGATACGTGGTGACTTGGTTTGATATACCGTATAGGTGATAATCTAAAACCTCAATTCACTTCTCTGAAGCTAAAAACAACCAGTTTGATCTCCAGATGAGAGGTGGCGCACAATGCTGAGCAAGGGCCCACTTAAATACCTCTCGTATAGACGTAGTCTATCCCCCTCGTACAGTAGGGTACAGCGGGACAAGATCTTGCTTAGGCACCGATTTTGACCAAGAAGTGCAATTGATATACTTAGATTATCTTTTATACCTATGGGTACGAGTCAAGAGTTGTAGTTTTCATAAATGGTTTGGCATCCCACGAGGGGACCGACCACGTACTAGTACTACGTTGGCAATCGGGACATGTGACTGTGTGGCTCACAATAGGTCAAAGGCTCAGGTCGCTCTAGCCTGGGCGCATCAATATATCTCTCAGAATCACCTGATCAGACGGTATTAATGCCCTCAGTTTGATATACCCTAAGGTACGTGACTGGAGTTGTGGTTTTCATGAATGACATCGCATCTCCGAGGAGACCGAGCCACGCATTAGTGCCACGTTGGCTATATGGGACGTGTATGTGAGTAAAACAGTAAACGTGCATGTGGTATGTGCAAAACAGGGTGGGGTGTGCATGGGGCCTTTTTTAAACACATGGGTCCAATTAAACCATACAACATTGATATCATAGAGATAATAATCAAAATAATGGACAAACCAATCATATCAACATTATGATCAAAATAAGCAATTCCCACATACACATCAATCAAGATTACGACAATCAATGGGTATACCACACAGATTAATAATTAGAGTCTAGCACTTTATTTGATCCAAAATAGATTTTTATTTTTATTTTTTTTATGGTTCCATCATGGGATATTTGGGGTGACCCCAAACATGTTGATATTCAAAGGGTATTAGATCAAGAATGGAACAACAATCATTAAGATAAGAGGTTATGATAATTTCTCAACCAATTGAAAGAGAGAAGAAGAGAAAAAGAAATAAAACAATTTAGAAAACAAATCAACCTTTATTAAGCAATAAAAAATCATTTTTTTAAATTATTTTTATAACTTAAATAACACACATTTTTTTTATAAAAAAACTAAGAAATCCAAACAGAACCACCGATATTTTGCCATGCCAAACCGTTGGCTACTAAAGAAAGAATTTAAAATCTCGATAGCGCGTTGGTGTAATAATATATAAAAATACTAAAATACCTACAACACAAAGTGGCTTGCATGAATTTCCATTAGAATGATTCTCGAATTAGATTTCGGCTAAAAAAAAAATTTTACCCTTTTTTTTTAAAAAAAAACATGCATTCTATCCAGTATCAACAGAGAGCTCATACTTCGATGACAATCGTAATTTGCGCGTTAAGAACCCAACGAATTGGGTTCTTGATGACCACTGGACCCGAACTTGAAAAGAAGACAACATTGGGAGGCTGTAAGGTCGTCTCCACCTCTTAACTCTGCTATTGCATTCTGATTGGATGATTCCAATTTCGCAAACAACGTCTCTTGAAATTTAGAATCGTTCAACCAATGAACTCCAAACCAAGAACACCAACGATCACTCCGAAACGTTTTGAAATTTCAATAAATTCGGATCAAGGAAGACAAATTCGAAATAAAAACTCAAATCGATAAAACTTTTACTGATTTTAGATTGAGCGATCCCATGACTTTCATGACTCGATCGAGAAAGGAAATTATCAAGGTTATAAAGTCTCTTAGGTAAGAAAAAAAAACTAATCTAAAATGTCTTCGTTGATCTCTCAATCCTTTCTTCTTCTCCAAACCCCATAAGAAAATTGGCATTATTCTTTTTTTTTTTTTAAAAAAACTAAGAAATCCAAACAGAACCACCGATATTTTGCCATGCCAAACCGTTGGCTACTAAAGAAAGAATTTAAAATCTCGATAGCGCGTTGGTGTAATAATATATAAAAATACTAAAATACACCTACAACACAAAGTGGCTTGCATGAATTTCCATTAGAATGATTCTCGAATTAGATTTCGGCTAAAAAAAAAATTTTACCCTTTTTTTAAAAAAAAAAAACATGCATTCTATCCAGCATCAACAGAGAGCTCATACTTCGATGACAATCGTAATTTGCGAGTTAAGAACCCAACGAACTGGGTTCTTGATGACCACTGGACCCGAACTTGAAAAGAAGACAACATTGGGAGGCTGTAAGGTCGTCTCCACCTCTTAACTCTGCTATTGCATTCTGATTGGATGATTCCAATTTCGCAAACAGCGTCTCTTGAAATTTAGAATCGTTCAACCAATGAACTCCAAACCAAGAACACCAACGATTACTCCGAAACGTTTTGAAATTTCAATAAATTCGGATCAAGGAAGACAAATTCGAAATAAAAACTCAAATCGATAAAACTTTTACTGATTTTAGATTGAGCGATCCCATGACTTTCATGACTCGATCGAGAAAGGAAATTATCAAGGTTATAAAGTCTCTTAGGTAAGAAAAAAAACTAATCTAAAATGTCTTCGTTGATCTCTCAATCCTTTCTTCTTCTCCAACCCCCATAAGAAAATTGGCATTATTTCTTTTTTTTTTTTTAAAACTGGGTTTCAAAAGAAATTTTCAGTCGAAGATTCAAAACAAACTTCGGAAGAAACTAACAAAAGAGAAAATCGATGCTACGAACAAGATCCATTACTTCACTTTTTAACCAAAGGTCCTCTGCCAATCAGAACCAACGACTCCAACCTTCTTCGATCAACGAAGGAGGCATCGATTTTTCAACAAAAACCGCTCGAAATTGATCAGATTTTAAAGGGGTTGTGGATTCGACACTTTGCATCTCTACCTCAAACGACATCGATCAGATTTAACAGTCCTAAACCGATCTGAATAGAGGCGTTAAATCGATTGGCTTACACATGGTCTCTGCTGAAGACGCTGAAGAAGATGACATAAATTGGGATAAAAACGGCTTTTTTACTACAAGCACACCCCCCCTTGAATTAGAATCATTAAGGGTGTACTAGTAAAATCCCATTTTTACCACAACACCCCTTTTAAAAGACGATTTTCCAGCCATGTATCTTGCTGTCGTTGACAGCAACTCAAAAATCCCTACTTTTTTTATTTTATTTTTCACTAAAAACAAAAACTAATAATAAAATTGTCTAAGGACCATGACATATCCAAGGAAAAATAAAAAATAGATAGATTCCTAAAAAAAACTAAATAACAATATTATCGAAAAGTAAATTAACCCAAAGAAAAAAATAAATAATAATAATAATAACCATAACCCAATGATCATTATCCCATCCTCAATGTAATCATCACCTTCAAATTTCGCATTATTTAAAGTCACTCCGGGCAGCCCTTAATTAAACAATAAAAAAATGTTGGATCAAGGTATTATAACTAGAATCGAATGGTTAATGATCGGACCGACAAGAATAATAATAATAAAAAATGATAAGCAAACAAAAGAAACTAACTAAGAATTACAAAAAAAAAAACTAGGTCATCGGCAATGTTCCCATACTTGGGGCTTTTCAAGTTTGATCCTCAATGTCCCCAGTGGAGTCGCCACTGAAAGCGCCCTCGATCCGCGGGGTGCGCAGATCCGCTTTTGACCCTTGAGGTTTGGGAGTCGCCACCTAGTTATTACGGTCTAGGAATCGATCAATGACTCTAAATAGATAAGAACTAATCTAGAACAGAAAAGCTGAATTCGGGGATCATGTTACGGGGTTGGAAGGTGTTAGGCACCAACCCCGCCCGGCCAAAATCGGTCTCTACTAACTTCCCAAATAAATTACATTGCTAAAAACCTAGATAAAAAAAAAAGTTATACCTTTCCGATAGCAAGGACTTTGTTCCCTCAGATCCGACAAAAATAGCTCTTTCTACCGTACTCCCTTGCTTCGTTCTGTCTCCGGATTTGATTTCGGATCTCCGAGGTAAGGTATCTCCTTATTTTTTGATCTGGACTCTTCGAGTTTATTATGGATTTTGAAACGTTTTTGGAGGGCTTTTAGGTGTTCATTAGGCTAAAATCGAAGGAGGGATGTTAGGTAAGGAGTTGGGGTTCCAAAACTAGGATTTATGGGAGGCTAGGGGGGCTTTTAAACCTACGTCTCTTAGGGTTTATGATTTGATACGAAAATAGGGTGTGAGCACCTCTATTTATAGATTTTTTAGGGGTTGATTTTGATAGAGTTAGTGTTTAATTAGAGTTCTTTTAATTAGAGTTGTGTTTTAGTTAGAATTGTTTTAGGTAGAATTGTGTTTTAATTAGAATTGTTTTAGGCAGAATTATTTTTTAGTTAGAACTCTATTAAATAGAGTTGTTATTTAATTAGAACTCTATTATGATTTTGACTTTTGGTCTTATTTGATTGACTTTTAATATTTTGACTTTAGTCATAATTGATTGACTTTTAATATTTTGACTTTAGTCTTGCTTAATTGACTTTTATTTTGACTTTAGTCTTACTTGAATACCTTGACTTTAGTCTTGCTTGGTTGACCTTGATTTTTTGGAGAACCCCCCTCTAAAATATCTTTAATTCTTTGGACCCCCAAATAGAGGGGTCCTTAAAGAAATATCTCACGAACCCTCAACAATTTTACTTGAAAGCCCGATTGATCGATTTTTTTAATTCAAAATTTTAAATAATTTCATTAATGTTTCACTTTAATTATTTAATATTTTATTTATTAATTTCAAAATTTTTAATTATGAAAATTGTGAAATTATCGTTTTACCCCCGGAAAGGACTTTTCACGTTTTAAGTCGGTTTTTAATGTTCTAGGATGTTTTAGAATCGATTTTTCGTAAGGAATTCAATGAAAATATTAATTTGTGTCATTTATGAAAATTTTTTTGTGAAATGGTCATGAACTTAATGAGGGGCATTTTCGTAATTTTGTCAAATTCTGTTAAAATTGGCGAAATGATTTATTTGATTTCGATTTGTTGTTTTATGTGTTTGAGAGAGTTTTCCTAAGCGTAACATAGGCTCTATGGTTATTTTGAGGTTAGGGGTATTTTGGTAATTTGATAGTTTTTTAGTGATTTTTATCGCGAAGCTGTTTTTTAGTCTACAAGATGATGATTTCTATGGTTCTGGGGTCGTATTTTCCTAGCGTAGCGTGGTTTCTAAGGTTTTGTCAACTCGAGATACCTCATCCGGATTTTTGAAACATTTTTGGTAACAAAATAAAACAATGGAAATAACATCCATCATTGGGAATCATTGTGATCGGGTTGAGGAGTTGGTTAATCAGGCGAGTGCAAAAATGGGGTGTCTACATTGGGGTTTCAAGGACTTAGTTTCCTTGAGGTTCTAGTCCGATCAACATTTTAAGTTGTTTTTAAACAATCTAAAAACATTTGAAGTCTTCGAATTAAAGGGTTCCTAGAAGAGATCATCAAGAGAAGGTTCTAATCCAAGAGGGATCATATCATTTGGTATTAGAGCACCAAGATTACTGGAAAATACATCAAGATTGAAGTAATTCTTTGAAGATTTGGATCGGGTGACATTCGAATTGGAGAACAACGGGGGTAGACCTTGCTTCCCAACAAAGATTCATACCCATTTAAAAATCCACTATGTTTGGAACACAAGTTCCTTCATAAAATTCCCACAAATTTCTTAATTTTTTTGTTGTTTGTTTCCTCGCGTTGGATTTTCTTGTTGAAACTTCAAAGAATTATTGAAATTACATGTTCTGTGTTGTTGTTCTTTAAGTTTTTTTTTTTTTTTTTTCAAAACCATTGTTGTTACATTCCTTATAGGAAAATCAGGCTCATTCACTGAAATTAGTTACTGATTTTATTTTTTTATTTTATAAATTCTCATTTAAAAGAAAAATATTATATAAAAAAAAAATTTCGTTCTTACTTAATCCATTTATGTTTCTTAATTTTCGTTCGGAATTACACCTTGTTGATCGATCTACTTGAATGTTTTGAAGAACAAAACATCTATTGGGTTTCTTGTTGATTAACAACGATTCCTTGCTAATCTTTATTGCTAGAAAAATTCAGAAACAACTAGATTCAGATCAGTCACAACAATCTTCAGAAAATCTGAATTAACATAAATTCACACCAATTTAAAACTAAGTGTTGCTAGAAAAAAAAAAGGGTTTGAAGGAGAGAGACGTTTATTGCTGAAACTCTTGGTGAAACTTGTCTTGCTGAAAATTCAACCACAACACCTTGATCTTGGCTGATTTGATAAACTTTCAATGGGTGGCATTATTCGCCATTGTCGCTGTATTTGTATGGTGTTCTTTGCAACTGCGTTCTTGCCTTTAATGTTCTTTCAATGAACATCAATGAATGTAATTCCGCCATTTAAAGGACTAGAAAACATCGTCCAGGTTGTTGAATTCATAACATTCTTGATTAAAAAAAAAGAAAAAAAATTATCAGAACAGCCATTATAAAGAAACTCTTGATATTGCTGTTTTTTTTTTCTTTCTTTTGTTTTTTGTTTTTCATGTTCCTTTCTTCTTACATATAGAAATGTTGATTGTCTTGCTGAATTTATTGTTGAACAAATGGCGATTTGTTGTTAAATTTTAGATTAGTCGTAACGTGTTCATGACATTGTTGATTTACAGCGTTACATCTAGCTGAATTGCTTGAATTTATCTCTTCTTTGACAAAATAACCATGCAAACTCACTCCAAATCAGACCGGTCGTACCTGCTCTCAATTTCAAACATTTAAATTACAAGAAAACCTTATGTGTTTTCTTGAATTCTTGCTAAATTCCAGATAAACCATCCACTGATTTTCTTGTTGCTTCCAAACATCGTTTTGCTGGAATTTTTTAAAATTATTTTTATATCTTATTCTTGCTGAAATTAACAACCATAACGAATTTTCTTGTTTTCTTTTAAGTGTGGAATCGTGAGTTTATTGAATTCTAGTTTATGTTAAGAACAATAGAGAAAGACAATCATTGACAAAAAAAAAATGGGGGGGGATTGATATTCGTTGTTCGTAGTACAGAAAAATCGATAAAATTGGAGTTGCTAACTTCAAACGGCCATAATTGGAGTTTGATCTGGATATCGGAACGACTATTAGTGCATATCAAATCGAAGCTCTTTTCGAGTCCGACCTGAAATTATTCATCAAGGCCGTTCATGACCAATATGGAATCCTCTAATGAATCTAAACCATATCGAAGACATGAGTTCGACGGACAAGAAGATGTTCATTTCGAAGTAGAGAGAGTACATTATCGACGGGATAAGAAAGTTGATTTCAAAGAAGATAACAATTTGGGTAGCATAAAGATGATGATTCTAACCTTTCACGGAAATAATGATCCTGAATTATATTTGGAGTGGGAAAGAAAGGTTGAGCACGTTTTTGATTGTCATAATTATTCCGAGGATAAAAAAATAAAGCTAGCTGCCGTGGAATTTACAAACTATGCTAGTATATGGTGGGATCAATTGGTGATCAATAGGCACAGAAATGGTGAGAGACCTATTCGATCATGGGATGAGATGAAGTCAGTGATGCGTAAAAAATTTATTCCTAGCCATTACTATCGAGATTTGTATATTAAATTGCAAGGGTTGGTTCAAGGTTCCATGAGTGTAGAGGATTATTATAAAGAAATGGAGATTGCCATGATTAGAGCAAACATAAAGGAAGATAGAGAAGCAACCATGGCTAGATTCATTGTCGAATTGAACAAAGAGATTGCTGATGTAGTTGAGTTGCACCATTATGTGGAGATGAAAGAATTACTGCACAAAGCCATTAAAGTGGAAAAGCAAATCAAGTCTAGAAGGTTCAGATCTAGATCATCTTCTAATAATACGTGGAGACCACATTGGAAGGATAACAAAATTCCTTTCAAACCAAAAGAAGACGCAAAGTCGAAGCCTTCGATTTCTATTCTTAAAGATAGACCTAAAACAAAACCTCTTATTAAGTCACGTCAAATTAAGTATTTTAGGTGCCAAGGGTTTGGACACATTGTTTCTGAATGTTCAAACAAAGGGGTTATGGTTGTATTGGCAAACGGAGATATTGAAAGTACTAGTTTAAGTGACAACGAGATGCCTCCATTAGAGGATTGTTCTGATATTGAAGTAGAAGAGCTTGTGCATGGTGATTTACTTGTCACCAGGAGATTTTTGAGTAAACAGCCTAAGGATGAAGGAGATATGGAGCAACGTGAGCATATTTTTCGCACAAGATGCCACGAAGGATAAAGTATGTACATTGATTATTGATAGTGGGAGTTGTACCAATGTTGCTAGTACCTTGTTGGTAGAGAAGTTGAATTTGAAATGGCAGAAATATCCTAAACTGTATAAGCTACAATGACTGAATGATTGTGGAGAAGTGAAGGTAAACAAGTAAGTTCGGGTTCCTTTCTCAATAGGCAAGTATGTGGATGAGGTTATTTGTGATGTGGCACCGATGCATGCTGGTCATATATTGCTCGGTCGACCATGGTAATTTGATAGGAGAGTGTCGCATGATGGGTATAAAAACCGTTATTCTTTTGTAATGAACGATCGAAAAATTGTTTTGGCCTCTCTCAAACCTTTGCAAGCTTATGAGGACCAGGTCAGGATAGCAAGTGAGTACAAAATGAGAGAAAAATAAATGTGTGAGCAAAAAGGAGAGCAAAGTGAACAACATGGAGAGAAGAATAAAGTATTGAGTGTACTTGCTGAAAAACATGATGTTAAAAGTGTAATGATAGCAAGGCCACAAGTTCTAGTTCTTATGTACAAAAATGTTTATTTTTTTACTGACGATCTTAACTCATCTTTGCCTAATGTTGTTGTGTCTTTATTGCAGGAATTTGATGATCTTTTTCCTGAGGAGATTCCACATGGTTTACCTCTTTTAAGAGGAATTGAGCACCAAATAGACTTCATACCTGGTTCTACTATACCAAATAGACCTGCTTATAGAGCTAATCCCGAGGAAACAAAAGAGATACAGAGGCAAGTGGATGAACTGTTGTAGAAGGGATTTGTAAGGGAGAGTCTCAAGCCATGTTCGGTTCCTGTTCTTTTAGTACCAAAAAAAGATGGAACATGGTGCATGTGTATGGATTGTCGAGCTATTAATAAGATAACGATAAAATATAGGCATCCTATCCCTAGGTTAGATGATATGGTTGATGAATTGCATGACTCTCATTTATTTTCTAAAATTGATTTAAAGAATGGGTATTATCAAATTTGCATGGAAAAGGGAGATGAATGGAAAACTGCATTTAAAACTAGATATGGATTGTATGAATGGTTAGTAATGCCCTTTGGTTTAACTAACGCACCTAGTACATTCAAGAGATTAATGAACCATGTCTTGCGTGCTTTCATGGGAAAATTTGTGGCAGTTTACTTTGATGATATTTTAGTCTATAACAACAATGTTGATGACCATGTGAAGTATTTGCATGATGTGTTTAGTGTGTTAAGAGAACACCAATTATATGTTAATCTTAAGAAATGCACATTTTGTATGGAATCTGTTGTGTTTCTTGGATTTGTTGTTAGTTCGCAGGGTATTAGTGTTGATGAGGAAAAGGTAAGGGCAATAAAGGATTGGCCTACACCTAAGAATGCGAACGAGGTAAGAAGTTTTCATGGTTTAGAAAGTTTTTATCGAAGGTTTGTTAAGGATTTTAGTTCTATTGCTGCACCTTTGAATGAACTTATTAAAAAGAATATTGTTTTTAATTGGGTTAATGTGCATGATCAGGCTTTCCAAACTTTGAAGATAAGTTAACTAATGCACCTTTATTGTGTTTGCCTAAATTTGATAAAACTTTTGAAATAGAGTGTGATGCATCCAGGATTGGAGTAGGAGTTGTTTTGATGCAGGATTCTAAGCCAATAACTTATTTTAGTGAAAAGCTAAGTGGGGCAGCATTGAATTATCCTACTTATGACAAAGAGCTTTATGCATTAGTGAGAACTCTTCGAACATGGCAACATTATTTATGGCCGAGGGAATTTATCATTCATTCTGATCATGAGAGCTTGAAATTCCTGAAGACCCAAGGTAAGCTTAATAAAAGACATGCTAAATGGTTGGAGTTTATAGAAACATTTCCTTATGTAATTAACAATAAACGTGGGAAGGAAAATGTTGTAGCCGATGCATTATCAAGAAGGTACGTATTACTTACTTCATTACAAACTAAACTACTTGGTTTTGAATTGATTAAAGATTTATATGCCAATGATTCTGATTTCAGCCAAGTATGGAATGCATGTGCTAAGTGTGCGTTTGGTGACTTTTATAGGCATGAAGGATTTCTTTTCAGAAAGATAAATTGTGCGTGCCTAATTGTTCTGTTCGTGAGTTACTTGTAAGGAAAAGTCATGGTGGAGGTTTAATAGGTCATTTTGGTGTCCTAAAAACTTTAGATATCTTACGTGAGCATTTTTATTGACCCCATATAAAGCATGATGTTCAATCTGTTTGTGACAAGTGCATTACATGTAGGCAAGCAACGTCTAAAATTCGACCGCATGGCTTGTATACCCCTTTGCCTGTACCTAATTAGCTTTGGATTGATATTTCTATGGATTTTGTTTTAGGATTGCCAAGGACTCAAAATGATAAAGATTGTATATTTGTTGTTGTTGATAGGTTTAGTAAGATGGCCCATTTTATTGCATGTACTAAAACCAACGACGCAACACATATTGCTGATTTGTTCTTTAAAGAGGTAGTTCGATTGCATGGGCTACCTAAGTCAATTGTTAGTGACAGAGATGTTAAGTTCCTAAGTTATTTTTGGTGTACTTTATGGAGTAAATTAGGAACTAAACTTCTATTTTCTACTGTTGCACATCCTCAAACGGATGGCCAAACTGAAGTAGTTAATAGGACACTTACTACCTTGTTGCGTGCTATCATTCAAAAAAAATTAAAACAATGGGAGAAGTGTTTACAACATATTGAGTTCGCATATAATAGGACTATTCATTCAACTACTTCATTTTCTCCAATTGAGATTGTTTATGATTTTAATCTTTTAACGCCTGTGGATATTTTACCTTTGCCTACTAATGAACATGTTAATCTTGATGGTAAGTAAAAGGTAGATTTTGTGAAAGATTTACATGCCAAAGTTCGAGCCAACATTGACAGGAAGAATGAGCAATATGTTAAGCAAGCCAATAAGGGCCGCTTGAAAGTTATTTTTCACCCTGGAGATTGGGTTTGGGTGCACTTGCGTAAGGAGCGGTTTCCTACCCAAAGGAAATCAAAATTGCAGCCTCAAGGAGATGGTCTATTTCAAGTCTTGGAACGGATCAATGATAACCCCTACAACTCGATTTGCAAAGTGATTATGGTAATGTTAGTGCAACTTTTAATGTTGCTGATTTATCCTTATTTAATGTAGGTGATTCGAGGACGAATCTTTTCGAAGAGGGGGAGAATAATGGAGATCGAGTTGCTGACCCAATAACTCAAGTAGATGTTTCAAAGTCTTCTCAAGAACCATTGCAAGGAATTGACAGTACGATGACTAGGGCAAGGACAAAGAGGATGGAAGAGGCATTGCAAGGCTTGATTGTGGAAGTACAAGACAAAGAGGCCATTCTAGAAGATTCTAAGGCTAATTTCGAAGATATCAAAGTTTCATCAAGGATGATCAACTATCTATTTATGCAAGAGATCAATTTAGATGCAAGGGTTAATTGGAAATTTTTATGTTCTAATTGTCTTTAGTTTTGATTCTTTATTTCCTAAGGACTAATTAGACTTTCTTTATTTTTTTCCAAGGACTAATTATAACCAATCTTGATCTAATTTGTCTATAAAAGGGCACCTTATCTTGTAATTGAGACACAATTTACAATTTACATTTTATGAACAATTCTTTGAAGTTTATGCAAGAAGTTTCTAAAGTCTTCATGTGTTCTTTATGAGTTCTTTATGAGTTCTTGCTCGAGTTCTTGAAGGAGTGCATGAATCTTCGACTTATCAAGGAAGTGATCAATCCTTGTGGCGTCACAAGATTGGGGTTTCAAGGACTTAGTTTCCTTGAGGTTCTAGTCCGATCAACATTTTAAGTTATTTTTAAACAATCTAAAAACATTCGAAGTCTTCGAATTAAAGGGTTCCTAGAAGAGATCATCAAGAGAAGGTTCTAATCCAAGAAGGATCATATCAAGTGTTTCCAAAAGGAATGTTCTCTAGAAAATTGTTTTCCAAGAAAAAATGTTTTTCAGAAAATATTTTCCATAAAAACAAGATTTTTTGAAAGAAAAATATTTTCTAAAAGAAAATAAAAAGAAAAATAATTGATATTTTACATGAACCTTGGAAGAGTACTAAAATACCTTTTTGTGTCAAACCAAGATGCTAATCACAAGCAATAACCCGATCGACCAGTTTGTCAAAACAATCGTCATAGGGATGCACCCTGTAGAGAAGATCAATTTTGGGAGATTCATGTTGAGAGGTGCTATTTACTTCCACGAGTTCCAAATAGACTGGAACCTGTTATGTGCTATGGCTAAGTGTTGGAACCCCTACCTTCATATATTCCATATAGGGCATATGCACTTGTACCCCACTCACGAGGATTATTGTGGCATTATAGGGATATCCACTTCAGGACCTCTAGTCAGGCCCTCATTGAAGACCGGATATTCTGGTACCCTCGCCACAGGATTGAACATTTCCATGGAAGAAGCCAAGATCCTAGTTCATAATGGGAGATTGGACTTAGTACCTCTATTGGGCCCGTATCACTCCCGTAGTCATCCCGTCAATATAAAACCTGAAGCTTGACGAGCCACTAGAGACTATCGATTGTGCCTAGGAATCCTAGCCCAATACATACTGACCTTTAATAGTGATCGGCAAACTATACCTCTCATCCTAACTGAAACTTTATCAGGTCTAGATGCCATAAAAAATGGTGAGCGGGAAAACTTCAAAGGAAGCCCCTACTTACTCTATATGTGGCTTTGTGACTGTCTTAAAATGGTAGATGTTTCTTCAAACCTCGAGTATGGGCCAGAATATTTTTCTAAAAGAAACTTGATAGTGCGTCACAACTCAGTCAAGACTTGGAGCAAATGGTTAGACTTTCGTCTTGCCCGTCAGATCGGTTTAAGATGTCCTTGGTGGATGAATGATCCCCCTATTTTAGGAACCGAAGGATCCTACTATGTCTGTCTCATCGGTTTAGAAGAAACATCTTTTTACCATCCTAATTTGATCCCAGAACAGTAGAAGTACTTACAGAGGTCTCTTTGCCTCAACCCAAAACTTTCTTTCTTCCCGAGCCATTGGCTGAAAAGTTAGTGCATCTCATTGAGAAGGCTTGGAACAAACGCACCTTAGGGTATCCAGACGAACCAGCAGAATTTAAAAAGTCAGTTGTTAGAGCCAAGAGGGTCGAGCCTGACAACAATCCTGATGACCATCAAGACAAAGCCAAACGTCCATGTAAAAAATAGTTCAAATCAAATTTGTTGAAAGATGTTTTAATGAGAACATTTATTTGTCAATCATTTTCAATAAAGCTATTTTTCTTTTGAATAAATATTTATTTCCCTTTCTGAATGATCATTGCATGAATGGATTAATTAATGGATTGGTGCACAAACCTCAATAAAATGACTCCTTAAAATATTATCAAGGGGGTAATTCTGAAATTGATTAAATTTACCTTTGATATGGTCATATAGGATTATCATTGCGCCTAAACTCAAGCGTCCACCTCCTAGTTGGAGTCGTAAGTCCAGTCGGTTAGAACGAGCTACAGTACCAAGTCAACAAGCAGAGATGGCTTCAGAATCTGAGCTCACAGAGATCCGTAAGATCTTGGTAGCCTTTGCCAATGATATCAACAGTATAAAAGGTAAAGTGGAAGTGTTAGAACAAACCTCGGAATCAACGGGCAATCCCCTAGATGACCCAAAAAAAAAGAAGGTAGAAGAGAAACGTCCATGTGAAGTCTTCGAACTCGACGGAGATGAAGAGTATGTTGATGAAAATCCGGTGTTAGACAACAAAATGTCTCAATTAGAGTCAGCTATGAAGAGTATAAAGGGTATCGATGAAATTACAACAAGCATTGAAGCTCTGAATCGCATCCCTAGAATCCATTTGCCAGAGAAGTTTGTGATGCCTGAAATGGACAAGTTCAGTTGTACAGGGTGTGCGAAAACACATCTTAAGGTGTATATTACCAACATGCGCACTATGGGGCTCCGCGACGAACAGATGACGTTGTTGTTTTAGAGAACTTTATCAGGATCAACACTACGTTGGCAAATGTCTCAAGATGCAGTTACTATGGGTACCTGGGAGAGCATGTCAAAGGCCTTCTGGCATCAATATAAGTACATTATCGAGATTGAGACTTCAATAAGGGATTTGGAAGCAACTAAACAGAAAAATGGGGAGACATTTACTTATTTCATTGGTCGCTGGAGGGCCAAGGCTGCCCAAATGTGGGATAGACCTTCAAAGAAGGAACAAGTAGCTATTATCCTAAAGAACCTCTTACAAAGATATGCTCAGCACCTAGTGGCCCAATATCTCCATACTTTTGAGTCCTTGTTACAAGTCGGAAGCCAACTAGAGGATGCATTTGCCTCTAGGATTATTTCTAAACCCTTAGATAATAAGCCTAAGAAATCCTATGTTCCCAAACCTAGTACCAACCATGTCTACATGGCCAACACGTCAGCTACCCCAGCTCAACCCCCAACCAGGACTAATAACCAGGTTCACCCAAGTCAACCTCGAACTCCACGCCAATTTACCAATTTAGGGATGACCCTTACCGTAACTTTGTAAAAACTGTTGAAAAAAGGGTTGCTTACCCTGATTCAACCCCGACCTTTACCAAATCCCTTGCCAGCCGGACACAACCCTAACTTATTCTGCGAATTTCATCAAAATCCTGGCCATCACACGGATCAATGTATCACCTTGCGCCATGCCATTAAAAATCTTATTGACAACAAAAGATCACAATCCCTAGTCCACCAAATGTCATTGCTAATCCACTACCTACCTATCAACCTCCACCAACCCTGAATATGGTTTCTCACACCCCATTGCCATTCGATCCTGTCTCTCTTATTCATCCAATCCAAGTCAAACAGCCTAGTTACCCCCTTGCCGGGATAGTTTTTACTAATGAGATTTTCACTACGAACTTTGAACCATTTGATCTAACCTCGGATGATACGTATTGTTTATCTCCGCCTCGCTACAGTATTCCCGCATTCGTTAGTTACCTGTTGGCTCAAATGAATCCAAAAATCCCTGTATCTTTGATAGATGAAGATCTATACTTGTTAACTGAAGAAGATGGGCATTTCTCCCTCTTCTGTGATGAAGTTAGACATATGACTCAAGGGGGAAGAGTTTTTACGCCATAAAAACTCTGTATTGATAACCCCGCGGCCTTGACAAGAAAAGAAAGAGAAGATTCTATCAAAGAAAATATCGAAGAAGATAACTCTATGATCAAGTAGTTGAAGAAATCAGGAGCTAATATCTCAGTTTGGGATTTACTCATGGCTTCCATTGTCCATAGGGAGGCTGTTCTCAAAGCACTAAACACAACCCAAGTCTTCCTTGATACTTCTCCAGATCAGCTGGCCAATATAGTAGGGGCAACTTACGTGGAAAATATCCTATCCTTCTCGGATTCTGATCTCCCAAAAGAAGGGGCTAGCCAAACTAAGCCGTTGCACACCATAGTAGACTGTAACGGGATGAGGGTACCTCTAATTTTGATTGATAACAGGAGTGCACTGAATGTTTGCCCTTTGAAGATGGCTACTTATCTTGGGTTTAAGGCTGAAGACCTCAAGCCCACTAATCAAGGTGTTAGGGCATATGATAACACCAAGAGGGATGTACTGGGAATTTTGTACCTTCGATTGTCCGCAGGCATTGCAGAATTTCCTATGGAATTTTAAGTTATTGATATCCAGTATTCTTTCAATTTATTGTTAGGGAGACCATGGTTACACTAGATCAAAGCCATCCCTTCCACGCTACACCAGAAGGTCAAGTTTATCAAGGATGGGCTAGTAATTACTCTTTATAGAGATGCTGAAATTATAGGAATCGTAAACAGTACTGAGGCCAAGAATGAGCCACTGCTTGAGATTTAACTAGAACAACAGGGAATAGAACTTAGCGGATTCGAATTTGAGAAGATCTGCTCAGTTCAATGGGATCACTGGGCGAAAGAATATTTCCCTATTGAGAACACCTCTAACTTAACATATGGCCAATATGTTCAAAAAAATGAGATTTTTCCCTGGTATGGGCCTATGTCGCAAGCAACAAGGTATTAAAGAGGCACCAGTGATTAAAGAAGTCATTGGCACATTCGGACTAGGATATAAGCCTACTAAGGAAGATTGGGCCCAATACTAGAAGACAAAGCGGGACAAGCCAATTGCAAAAAGGCAAAGGTGTATCACAGATCTCATTAAAATGAAGCCCTATCGTAAGACCCTTAATGGCTATTTTGTGAAAGAAGGAGAAGACTTCCGTTATTGTGGGTTCCCAGAACCGTTCATTGATCACATCACAGATACTCGTTTGCCGGGGTTTGAAATCTTCTTTGGTATGGAATGGCCTGAAAAGGAAGCAAGCAAAGAAGTTGAAGAGAAGGAAGTTGAAGACTGGCAGCTCAATCTGGACTCCCTCAATATTGATCAGCTATTCATTGAAGATCACAGTGTCCTAGTGTTGTCAGTTGAGAAGGGGATCCTAAATCCTCAGTCTGTAATCAAACCCGCTGTTGGGTGTCTCTCTAACTATCATGTAATTAGTCATGTGTTGCACATCAAGGCTGGGTCTATCAGTCCCATTAGTCCTGTTCAGTCTGACATGCCGGATGAGTCATTTATTTCTGTTGAGTCAAGTAAGTTAGTTGTTTTTGCTGAGTATGTTATTTCTAGTGAGTATGTTTTTCCTGCTGAGTCAAGTGAGTCTGTTAAGTCTGCAATAAGTCCTGTTACCCCATCTCTTTTTAATGAAATGAAAAAAAAATTTGATTACCCCGAGCGCAATAGTAATTTAACTAATAATCTGGCTTCGGAAGGAGAGTCTTCTGACGAAAAACCCCCCTTGAAATAATCAAGTTACTTGAATAAAAAAATGAACGTCGGGCTCAACCTTTAATAGAAGAAGTAGAGGTTATCAACCTTGGAACAAAAGAAAGTTCTCAAGAAATTCTGATTGGGATCACTTTATCTCCCGATGAATGCAAAAGGATAGTAGACTTGCTCAGAAAGTTCAAAGACGTGTTCGCTTGGTCTTATGAGGATATGCTGGGAGTAAGTACAGATATTGTTCAACATTGGATTCCATTATATCCTGATGCTCGACCAATCAAACAGAAACTTCAACGTATGAAATCGGAATGGACTCTAAAGATTAAAGAAGAAGTTACGAAGCAGATTAACGCCGGATTCTTGGAAGTAGTAGAATACCCTGAGTGGATTGCTAATGTCGTCCCAATACCGAAAAAGGATGGAAAAGTCAGAATGTGTATGGATTTCAGAGACCTAAACAAAGCAAGCCCAAAAGACAAATTTCCTTTACCACACATAGATGTTCTAGTAGATGCAAGACACACTTTGTTGTCCTTCATGGATGATTTTTCGGGGTACAATCAAATAAAAATGGATACTCGAGATATGCAAAAAATGTCATTCATCATACAATGGGAAACCTTTTGCTACAAGGTTATGCCTTTTGATTTGAAGAATGCCGGAGCCACCTCTCAAAGAGTAGCCACGACTTTACTACATGATGTGATACACAAGGAAGTCGAAGTCTATGTAGATGATATGATAGTCAAATCTAAGGAACGACTGGGGCACGTCGCTGTGTTAGAAAAGTTTCTCACAAGGATTCAAAAGTACCAACTTCACCTCAACCCGCAGAAATACGTATTTGGAGTAACTTCTGAAAAATTATTAGGATTTGTGGTCAGTAAAAGAGGGATTGAAGTAGACCCTGTGAAGATTAAAGCGATCCGAGAGATGCCACCTCCTGAGACTGAAAGACAAATTCGAGGTTTTTTGGGCGGAATCTAATATGTCAGCAGATTTATCGCTCAACTCACCAATGTTTGCGAACCTATTTTCAAGCTTCTCAAAAAGACTGAACCAACCGTTTGGAATGAGCAATGTCAAAAGGCTATCGACCAAGTCAAGGAGTATCTCTTGAACCCGAATAAAGCCTCCATCTTTAGAGAAAAGGTCTCCTCTTGGTTCTCTTATCCAAGACTTCTTTAATCTAGGCTCTTAGTCTATTCTCTTATTTTTTGTATTTTTATCTTCTAGTTATTTTCTTTTGACTAAACGTCTTGTAAGAAGTTGAAGAAGAAGAAGTTATAAGTTTCTCCATGAAATGAAGAAAAGTTCTTTCATCTCTTATCTTCCCTCTCTTGCAATGACATTAGGCTAAGCTCTCCTACATTGGAGAGTGGAAAAGCCTAGAGCAAGTTCTTGTGTTGTTTCTAATTTCATGCCTTTCTTTTATTTAAAATGCTTATGAGTTCTCTATAAGTTTCTTGCACCTTTTATTCTTAATATAGATACTTTATGCTTAGATTAGATCAAGATAAAGTATGCTTAAACTAGATAATTGGTAGTAGGAAGTTTTCAAAGAATTCTACTTTATTTATGTTCCTTCATTTCATTTCATTTGCAAAACTTTTCGATCTAAAGAGCTAATACCAAGCCCTTACGATTGAGTTATAAAAGGCTACAAACTAGGAATTGCTCATCAACATGTTTTAGGTAGATCCACCTCCAATGGTGCTTTAATTTCATAAGTTTACTTGCTTTTAATTTCATTTACTTTAGTTCATTTTCTAATAATTTTACATCTTCTTATAAGTTTAAAAATACAAAGAAAAGAGGTTTTAATTTCTTTTAGTTAATTTGAAATTTATCCTCTTAGCTTAACTCTACTCCTTCTTTCTCTTGGGTTCGATTGATGAGACTATCGTTGTTCTTCTCACCGAAGTTAATAATAATCTTACTTTTACCTTACTTGTAGGGCAAGTAAGGGATCAAACCCAAGAGAAAGGAGGAATAGAGCTAAGCTAAGAAGATAAAATCCAAATTAACTAAAAGAAATTAAAACTGTTTTTCTTTGTATTTTTGAACTTATAAGAATATGTAAAATTGCTAGAAAATAAACTAAAGTAAATGAAATTAAAAGCAAGTAAACTTATGAATTAAAACACCATTGGAGGTGGATCTACCTAAAACATGTTAATGAGCAATTCCTAGTCTCTAGCCCTTTTATAACTCAATCATAACGGCTTGGTGTTAACTCCTTAGATCGGAAAGTTTTGCAAATAAAATGAAATAAGGGAACAAAAATAAAGTAGAATTCTTTGAAAACTTCTTACTACCAATTATCTAATTTATGCATACTTTATCTTGATCTAATTTAAGCATAAAATATCTATATTAAGAATAAAAGGTGCAAGAAACTTAAAGAGAATTCATAAGCATTTTAAATAAAAGAAAGGCATAAAATTAGAAATAACACAAGAACTTGCTCTAGGCTTTTCCATTCTCCAATGGAGGGGAACTTAGCCTAATGTCATTGCAAGAGAGGAAAGATAAGAGATGAAAGAACTTTTTTTCATTTCATGGAGAAAATTACAACTTCTACTTCTTACAAGACTATTTAACCAAAAGAAAATAACTAGAAAATGAAAATACAAAAAATAAAAGAATAGGCTAAGAGCCTTAGATTAAAGGAGTCTTGGATAAGAGAATCAAGATGGGACCCTTTCTCTAGAAATGAAGGTTCTATTTATAGAGAAAATGTGTATAGAAGAGTCTAAAAGTAACCTCCACTTTTCTTTGCACAAAAAGATAAAAAAAGAGAATATGAGTTAAGGATTAGGACATTCCAAAGTGGGCCCAAATGCTTTTGTCTTGAGATTTTGATTCTAATTTGTTGATTTTCTGCACAAGAAACACACGTAATTAGATTTATTTAGTAAATGAATTTATTTATATATAATTAAGCCTAATTAACATGCAACGTGGTGATTTGAGGCTTATCATGATTATTATCTTAATGTGGATAAATAGGTACAAAAATCAAGATAAATATCCAAAAATTGTGTGTATAATTGAGTGTTTGGAAACACTCATCATCGATCCCCTACTTGTTTCATAAGTAAGGTAAAACTAAGATTATTATTAACTCCGGTGAGAAGAATAACAATAGTCTCATCAGAATTTTGGCACTGCTGTTTTGGAAAGGTAAATGTAGTAGTAGTAAGTTTTGATTTAAAATTCATTTATTTCATTTTTATTTTATTTTATTTTTTCTTTTGATTTCTTTCTGTAAATTCAAGTGTTCTTGAGGTTTTAAGAGAGAAAAAAGAAGAAAAAACATTGAAAAAAAAGTCATTCCCATTTTCTTTTTCACCCTAGACAGTAGAACTTAAACTGATTGTAACTTTCTGCTATAATCTCTGATTTACTAGTATAGTATATCGATTTGGGGTAGAACAAAATTTTTTGTAAAATGTGACAAAATCAGCAAGACTGTGGTAAGTCAGATTCTATTTTTAAGTCCGTTTACTATCATTTCTATTTTGCTTCTTGTAGGTGAACATTTTTTTTCTTCTTTTCTTTTAATTTCCTTTAATCTTTAGTTAGGTTTATTTTTTTTTGTTTTAGAAACTCTTGTATAAAATTCTTTGTAATTTTTTTAATTATCCAAGAAGGCTTGGATTGTAATAGACTAAGAAAGGACGACGAGTGGACAATATTGTTACGGCTCCTTAGGTTCGCACACCAAAATTGGAGTTGGTGGCCTAAGTCGACTCAAACCATCTTCACCCCGTCTAGCATGGGAGGTAATCTCGAAACATCCACGCCTCTTTATGCTAGTGGGTTACTCCTTGTCTTTGTATGTTATTTTTCCAATTTGCACACACTTGGAATAGTTAATTAAGTAGTAAAGAGCACCCCTCTCCTAGGGATGGCATGATAAGATAAGGATTTGAAGTCATTACCAATTCCTTGCTCTAAATAGGATAATCAACTCATTAGTCATTCAATCAAATTAATTAAAATCAATTAGACTTGACTATAGGGTCTACGAGCTCAATAGGAGAAATTCCGCTTCAAATTGTGTTAATTACGCTTCTTGGTCATCTTTTGTATCTAGTAAGATCTTGTCCTTTGAGGGGATAGACTCAGTCTATTCAAGAAAGCAAGGTGATTTAAAAGTGCCCTTGCTTATGCATTGTGCGCCACCTCCGATCTGGAGATCCGAATGATTCAAACTTGACTTCATAGAATCGAGTTGGAAGGCTAGTTGCGTTATTTCTACCCAATTAGGAGCTGTCTAGCTTTAGGCAACCTATCTAGGTCCAGTCTTTTCTTTTTGTGATTGTTTAATCGATTGTGTGATTTACATGCTTGGTAGATGTTCACGGAACAACGTGTTAGAATCATTTGATCCTGAGATCGAACGTACCATTAGTAGGATACGCAAGACACCATCAGTAGTTATGATAGATGATTGAGAGCGAACTCTCAATGAGCTCTTCGCTCCAGCTTCCGCATCTCCTCCTACATGCATTGTGTTACCATTGAATAATGCACCTCAGTTTGAAATTATGGCTGCCACCATCAATATGCTCCATAAGTTCCATGGTTTAAAGTGTGAACAACCTTCCACCCACCTTAATCGATTCTTGACTATATGTCAAACTTTTAGAAATCAGAATCTAAATGAAGAGAGTATCAAGCTTATTATATTCCCGTTATCCCTGGAAGACCATGCAACTACGTGGTTGAATTCCCTAACACCCAATTCCATATCCACCTGAGATGTTCTATCCAAGAAATTTATGATCAAATTCTACCCCGTGGCCAAAACTGAGAAAATGAAGGACTCCATTAGAAATTTTAGAGCCCGTCCTGATGATGAATTTTCCCAAGCTTGGGAAAGATTCAATGATTTATTGGTCAAGTGCCCATACCATGGCATTGACAAAAAATAGTTGGTGCAAAGTTTTTTATAGAGGATTAACAATGAATCAACGTACCTTAGTCGAGTCAATGCATAAGGGTCAGTTCATGAACCAGACTCCCAACAAAGCGTATGATTTCCTCGTAGAGTTAGTCGAGAGTGCTCAAAATTGGTATACTAACCAGAAAGAATTTGATAGAGATGATCCAGTTAGGAAGATAGGCATGTATGAGATGAAAGTAGACCTTGATCTCAAAAATGTTATGTCTAGTCTAGTGAGTGGGATGAACAATCTCACAAAAAAGTTAGATGCATTTACCATCTCAACATCCAAATCTCACCTAGGCCCTCGTACAATTTCGTAAGTGATTGTTGAACCAAGTTCTTTGTGCGTCATATGCGATGGCAACGACCATTTGGTCCAGTGTTGTCCCACTTTGCCTCAAATCAAAGCTGAACAAGCAAATGCAATTAATGGCTATAGTACTTTTAGGAAGCCAACTCCGAACATTTTTAACCAAACGTATCACCCAGATAATAGGCTCCATCCTAATTTATTGTACAGGCAGAACAAACCTATTCAATCTAGTAGTCCGTCAGGTTACAATAGGAGTTTTCCTAGGCAATCTGGTTCTTCCACAAACCAAGCCATTGTTTCTCAAGTCCCTTATCAACCCCAACAATCTACAGAATGTAGAGCCATCATACCAGATCCCATGACCAATTACCAGCAGCCTGCCCAACAACAGTCGTCCTTAGAATCTATGATTATCGAGTTGATGAGGCAGCAACAACAGTTCATCCAAACTCAACAGTAAACCCATCAAAATCAAACTCAAACTCAAATTAACTAGGTCACTGTGCAATCCATAGCTAAGATGGAAGTTTAGTTGGGGCAATTAGCTCTCTCCTTGAGTGGGAGAGAAAAAGGTCAATTTTCTAGTCAGACTATCCCTAACCCTAGAGGTCAACCTTTGATTCCAAACGAATCTAAAGGTCAATACTAAGTAGGAAGCCATTCTGGAGCTCCACAAGACTCAGTCTAGGCTATCCACACTTTGCTTTCGAGAAAGAAGGTAGACAAAAAGGTCCAACCTATTGACAAGGGAGAAAAATTCCTAGAGAAAGACAAAGTTCAGAAAGAAGTCATAGAGTCTCCAAAAGAGAAGGAGAAAGATTTGAAAAATCCTCCCATCATTTTATCGATTGCAAAAGCTTCATTTTTCCATCGCCTTAGAGATTCTAAAAAGGATAAGCAATTTGAGGGTGTCTAAGAAGTTTTCCAAAATTTGCATATCAATATCCCATTCCTAGATGCCATTAAGCAGATACCTTCTAATGAGAAATTTCTAAAGGATTTGACCATAGCTAAAAGAAAAACACCATTTTCTCGGGAAGCCATCATGGCAACCCAAGCTTCTTTGTTCATCCAAAAACGATTGCACCAAAATTTAAGGATCCTGGATGTTTGACAATATTCATTCATATTGAAAATCAAGTGGTCGAAAAATGTCTCTTAGACTTAGGGGTCAGTGTGAACCTTTAACCATATTTGATTTATAAACAATTGGGTTTGGGGGTTTTGAAACCCACCGATATCACGTTGAGTATAGCCGATAGGTCCATAAAAATTCCAAAGGGTATAGTTGAGGACGCGATAGTTAAGTCAAAGATTTATATTTCCCTGTTGATTTTGTTGTCTTAGACACAGAGCCAGTCATCAATTCGAACAGTCATTTTCTTATCATCTTAGGACATCCATTCTTAGCTACGTTTGATGCAGTCATTCATTGTACAAACGAGATTATGACTTTAGCATTTAGGGATATGAAAGTGAAACTGAACGTCTTCTACAATTTTCAAGGAATTGATGTAGATGATGGTATAGAGGAAGTGAACATGATAGATATGCTAGTCAATCAAACATATCAAGAGTTAGGGTACTCTAATCCCTTAACAAAATGTTTGGCTCACTTTGGCCTTGACTTGGACGTAGAAGAGTCTATAAGCGAAGTCAATACTTTGTTTGAATACGTTCTACTCTTAGATTCCGTATGGTGGCACGCAAAAACTGAAAGTCTTCCTGTGCGCACATCCAATCTTGTTCCTTCCCATGTCGAGTGATCAAATTGCTAGATGCGGGTATTATCTATCCTATCTCTGACAGTCGTTGGGTGAGTCCTATACAAGTAGTTCATAAGAAATCTGGTATCACTATGGTAGTGAACCAAGACAACGAATTAATCTCCACTCGAGTCCAAAATAGATGGAGAGTGTGTATCGATTATATGAAACTCAACTCAATGACTCCAAGGATCATTTCCCCTTACCTTTCATTAATCAAATGTTAGAGCGTCTAACAGGACATTCTTACTATTGCTTCTTAGATGGTTATTCCGGGTACAACCAGATACTTGGTGCTCCAATCGATCAAGAGAAAACAACTTTTACCTGTCCCTTTGGAACTTTTGCGTATCGTCACATACCTTTTGGATTGTGCAATGCGCCCACTACTTTTCAACAGTGTATGATGAGTATATTTTTCGTCATGCTAGAAAGATATCTCAAAGTGTTAATGGACGATTTTTCAGTTTTCAGATCAAGTTTTGAGGAATGTCTTCATTACTTGACTTTGGTCCTTGTACGTTGCAAAGAGGTCAATCTAGTCCTCAATTGGGAAAAATGTCATTTCATTGTAACATCGGGGATTGTGCTAGGGAACATTATTTCTGCTAAGGGGATTGAGGTAGATAAAGTGAAGGTAAGTCTAATCGAAAAATTACCACCTCCTATAACGGTCAAACAAATTAGGTCATTCTTAGGTCATGCAGGTTTCTATCAAAGATTCATTAAAGATTTCAGGAAAATCTCGAAGCCTTTATGTGAGCTATTGGGAAAGGATGTTCCTTTTGACTTTTTAGAGTCATGTCTCTATGCGTTCAATAAGTTCAAGTCCGAGTTATTCAATATGCTAGTAAAACCCTTAACGATGCTCAGCTTAACTACTCTACAACAGAGAAGGAAATGCTAGCAGTGGTCTATGCCGTTGAAAAATTCTGCCCCTCCCTCATAGGATCTAAAGTCGTGATCTACACAAATCACACAACATTGAAGTATCTTCTGTCAAAGAAAGATGCTAAAGCAAGATTAATCCGTTGGATTCTACTTCTACAAGAGTTTGATCTCTAGATCCGAGACAAAAAAGGGGAAGAAAATGTTGTAACTGATCACTTGTCTAGGATAGTTAACAAACCATCTGAGGAGTCCTTACCCATCTCTGAATCCTTTCCCGATGAAAAACTTATTCAAAGCTTTCAAGCCAATGCTCCATAGTATGCGGACATTATCAACTACCTAGTTATAGGTCAATTCCCAATCGAAATGACTAGCCAAGAAAAACTTCATCTTTTGTCGAAAACAAAATGGTATTTCGGGATGAGTCATACTTATTTAAGTATTGTCCCGATTAAATCATTAGACGTTGTATTCCAACCTGTGAGTAAGTCAATATCCTAGAATTTTTCCATAATCATGCCTGTGAAGGGCATTTCAGTGGTAAGAAGACCGTCATGAAAATCTTAAAAATGCGGTTTTTTTTGGCCTAGTATTTTTCGTGATGTCCCATGAGTTTAGCAAATCTTGTGATAGATGTCAGAGATTAGAAAAAATCTCCAAGAGAAATGAAATGCCTTAAAATCCTATCCTGATCATCGAAATTTTTGACGTGTGGGATATAGACTTCATGGGACCCTTTCCTATCTTCCAGGGTTACCAATACATCCTAGTTACCATTGACTATGTGTCAAAATGGGTTGAAGCTGTGGTATGTAGAACTAATGATCACAAGGTTGTGATAAAATTTATTAAGAAAACGATTTTTTCAAGATTCGGTACTCCATGAGCTATCATAAGTGATGGTGACTCACATTTTTGCAATAAGATCTTTACTGCGTTGATGAAGAAATACCTCATAACACATAAGGTTGCGACAGTTTACCACCTACAAACAAGTGGACAAGTGAAAATTTCTAACAGAGAAATAAAGACTATCTTAGAAAAAATAGTCAATCCTTCAAGGAAAGATTGGCCTTCGAGATTGAGTGTTTTGGGCCTATAGGACCGTATTCAAGACACCCATAGGGATGTCTCCTTACCGGTTAATTTTTTGGTAAGGCATGTCATCTCCCTGTAGAACTCGAGCATCGTGCATATTGGGCGATCAAGCGCCTCAACTTTGATTTTGATAAAGCCGGTAAGAAGTGAAAGTTACAACTAGACGAGTTAGAAGAGATTAGAAATGACTCATATGATTGTGCCAAAAGGTACAAAAGAACGTATCAAATTCTTTCACGATAGGCATATTCTTAGGAGGAATTTCATTCATAATCAAAGAGGTTTGTTGTATGATAACAGACTCCACCTTTTTCCAGGAAAACTTAAGTCTCGATGGATTGGCCTATATATTATCCAAATAGTCTATCCCCATGGTGCTGTTGAAGTCTTTAATCCTAAGGACGGATCCACTTTCAAAGTGAATGGCCAAGTCTCAAACCTTTTCTCGAGTATGTTCCGCAGGAGGAAGTTCTTTTCCTTGATGACCCCGTCTATCAAAGTTAACAAAGTTTTTATGTAGCTAAAGATGTTAAACTTAGCGCTTTTGGGAGGCAGCCCACACGTTTCAGGGGATAGTGTGTTAAATATCAACAGGACTATAGGGTCTTTCTCAGGTGCTATCTAACCCACTTCATTTCATTTTGTCAATTTCAATTTTACCTTTGCATGTATATGTTGAAATATTGAGGACAATATAATGTTTAAGTTTGGGAGTGTATGGGTCGGATTTCCACTTATTATTTTCTTCTTTAAAAAAAATTTTTTTTTTTTGGTTGGCAACTTTGTTGTATTTTGCTCAAAATCTTAGCTTGTATCTTTAAGCACTTAGTAAAAATATTTAATCAGTTTTTCATTGGAAGCTATGATCTAGAGTCCCCATTTGTGTTTCTCTTAGGCAAAAATTAGAGCAAAGTTATCTTTTGGTTTATAATCCACAACCCAATATTGCCAAATGCCACCACTAATCCACTACCCACCTATCAACCTCCACCAACCCTGAACATGATTTTTCACACCCCATTACTGTTCGATCTCGTCTCTCTTATCCATCCAATCCAAGTTAAACTGTCTAGTTACCTCATTGCCGTGATAGCTTTCACTGATGAGGTTTTCACCACAAACTATGAACCATTTGATCTAACCTCGGATGATACGTATTGTTTATCCTCACCTCGCTACAGTAGCCCCGCATTCACTAGTTACCTATTGGCTCAAATGAACCCGAAAAGCCCTGTATCTTTGATAGATGAAGATCCATACTTGTTAACTGAAGAAGATGACTTATTCTCCCTCTCGTGTGATGAAGTTAGACATATGACCCGAGGAAGAAGATTCTTTAATCCACCAGAACTTCGAGTTGACAATCCTAAAATCTTGGTGAGAAAAGAAATAAATCCCATTAAAGAGAATATCGAAGAAGATGACTCCGTGATCAAGCAATTGAAGAAATCAGGGGTCAATATCTCAGTTTGGGGTTTACTCATGGCTTCCACTACTCATAGGGAGGCCGTTCTCAAAGCATTAAATACAGCCCAAGTTTCCCTCGATACTTCTTCAGATCAGCTGGCCAATATAGTAGGGGCAACTTATGTAGAGAATATCCTATCCTTTTCAGATTCAGATCTCCCAAAGGAAGGAGCAAGCCACACTAAGCCTTTGCACATCACAATCGATTGTAATGGGATGAGGGTACCTCTAGTTTTAATTGACAATGGAAGTGCATTGAATGTCTACCCTTTAAAAACTGCTACCTGTCTCGGATTTAAGGCTGAAGATCTCAAGCCTACTAATCAAGGTGTTAGGGCCTATGATAACACCAAGAGGGATGTATTGAGAATTTTGCACCTTCGATTGTACATAGGCATAGCTGAATTTCCTGTAGACTTTTAGGTTATTGATATCCAGTGTTCTTCCAATTTAATGTTAGGGAGACCATGGTTACACCAGATCAAAGCCATCCCTTCCATGCTGCACCAGAAGGTCAAGTTTATCAAGGATGGGCTAGTGATAACTCTCCATGGAGATGCTTAAATTATAGGAATAGTAAACAGTACTAAAGCTAAGAATGAGTCGTTGCTTGAGATTCAGCCAGAACAACCGGTGATAGAGCTTACCAGGTTTGAATTTGAGAAGATTTGCTCAGTTCAATGGGATCACTCCGTGAAAGAACAATATATCCAATTGTTGTATGGCTAACATGTTCAAGAAAATGAGGTTTTTCTGGGTATGGGCCTAGGTCGCAAGCAACAAGGTATCAAAGAAGCACCAGTGATTAAAGAAGTCATCGACACATTCAGGCTAGGGTATAAGCCTACTAAAAAAGATTGGGCCTAATACTAGAAGACAAAACGGGACAAGACAGTTGCAAAAAGGCAAAGACGCACCACGGATCTGATTAAAATGAAGCCTTATCGTAAGACCATTAATGGCTATCTCGTGAAAAAAGAAGAAGACTTCCGTTATTGTGGGTTCCCAGAACTCGATTATCGGGGTTTGAAATCTTCTTTGGCATGGAATGGCCTGAAAAGGAAGTAAGCATAGAAGTTGAAGAAAAGAAAGTTGAAGACTGGCAGCTCAATCTGGACTCCCTCAATAATTATCAGTTATTCATTGAAGATCACAGTGTACTAGTGTTGTCAGTTGAGAAGATGATCCTAAATCCTCAATCTGTAATCAAACCCGATGTTGGGTGTATCTCTAATTATCATGTAATTAGTCATGTGCTACACTTCAAGACTGGGTCTGTCAGTCCCTTTAGTTTTGTTCAGTCTGACGTGTCTGATGAGTCCTTTATTTCTGTTGAGTCAAGAAAGTTAGTTGTTTCTGCTGAGTCAAGCGAGTTTGTTATTTCTAGTGAGTATGTTTTTCCTGCTGAGTCAAGTGAGTCTATTAAGTCTGCAATGAGTCATGTTACCCCATCTCTTTTTAATGAAATGAAAGAAATTTTTGATTACCCTGAGCATAATGATAATTTAACTAATAATCTGACTTTTGAGGTTAATCTTCTGATAAAGAACCTCCCCCTTAAAATAATTAAATTACTTGAACAAGAAAATGAACGTCGGGCTCAACCTCTAATAGAGGAAGTAGAGGTTATCAACCTCGGAACAAAAGGAAGTCCTCCAGAGATTCGGATTGGGATCACCTTATTTCTTGATAAATGCAAAGGGATAGTAGACTTGCTCAAAAAGTTCAAAGACGTGTTCGCGTGGTCTTATGAGGATATGCTCCGTAAACACAGATATTGTTCAACATCAAATTCCATTATATCCTGATGCTCGACCAGTTACGCAGAAACTTCAAAGCATGAAGCCGGAATGGACTCTAAAAATTAAAAAAGAAGTTACGAAGCAGATTAACGTTGGATTTTCAGAAGTAGTGGAGTACCCCGAGTGGATTGCTAATGTCGTCTCGGTGCCTAAAAAGGATGGAAAAGTCAGAATGTGTATGGACTTTAGAGACCTAAACAAAGCGAGTCCAAAAGATAGTTTCCCTTTACCACATATAGATGTTCTAGTAGATAGTACGGCAGGAAACGCTTTGTTGTCCTTCATGGATGGTTTTTCAGGGTACAATCAGATAAAAATGTATCCTCGGGATATGCAAAAAATGTCCTTCATCACACAATGGGGAATCTTTTTCTACAAGGTTATGCCTTTTGGTTTGAAGAATGGTGAAGCCACCTATCAAAAAATAGTCACGACTTTACGGCACGACATGATACATAAGTAAGTCGAAGTCTATGAAGATGATATGATAGTCAAATCTAAGGATCGACTGGAGCACGTTGCTGCATTAGAAAAGTTTCTCACAAGGATTCAAAAGTATCAACTCCATCTCAACCTGCAGAAATGCGTATTTGGAGTAACTGCTGGAAAATTATTGGGATTTGTGGTCAGTCAAAGAGGGATCGAAATAGACCTTGTGAAGATTAAAGCTATCCAAGAAATGCCATCGCCTGAGACTGAAAAGCAGATTCGAGGTTTTTTAGGTAGAATCCAGTATGTTAGCGGATTCATCGCTCAACTCACCAACGTCTGTGAACCTATCTTTAAGCTTCTCAAGAAGAATGAACCAACAGTTTGAAATAAACAATGTCAAAAGGCTTTCGACCAAGTCAAGGAATATCTCTTGAACCCACCAATTTTGGTTCCACCTACACCGGGTGAACTACTTCTTCTTTATCTGTCAGTCACAGAATAAGCTATGGGATGTATTCTTGCACAGTATGACAAAGGTAATTGCACAAAAATAGCTATCTACTCTATCAGTAAAAAGATGTTAGAATATGAACGAAAGCATTTAGCCCTAGAAAAAATTTGTTTGGCACTAGTATGGGCTATTCAGATATTCCGATACTATATGCTATCTCATTCAGTTATCTTGTTATCTCAGATAGATCCTCTCAAATATCTCTTCAAGAAATCGGCACTGACAGGGAGAACCACACGATGGTTGTTGTTGTTATCAGAATTGACATCACGCATGTTACGCAGAAATCTATCAAGGGAAGAGCTGTGGCAGAATACTTGGCAGATTATCCGATAGTAGAAGGAACACGGGCTTTTAATCAGTTCCCAGATGAGAATATCTTGCATGTTGAAGAAGAACCGTAGAATCAAACATGGCAGCTATACTTTGACAGGGCCGTTAATCAAAATGGGTATGAAATAGGGGCAGTTCTATTTTCTCTTGAAGGATGCCACATTCCTATCGCTATTAAATTAGTCTTTTCTAACACTAGTAACATAGCTGAATATGAGGCATGCATCGCAGGGCTGGAAGTTGCTTTGAATCTCGGCGTTACAGAAATTGAAGTATTCGGGGATTCAACTTTGGTTATACATCAGTCATTGGAAAAATAGAAGATTAGGGATGAAAAGTTGAAACCTTATCATGAGTATCTATTAAACTTAGTGACTAAGTTTAAAGTCCTCTTAAGTACCGTGTGAAAAGTCAAGGAAGATAGTAAAGCATGATCAGACAACAATTCCATAAGGAAAAAAAGAAAAAAAAAAAAGAGAAAAAAAGCATGCTAGGTTGAAAACCCGAAAAGGGCGACTTAGATAAAAATTAAGGCAAGCTCGCAAGGTTGAAAATCTGAAAGAACGGTCTTGGCAACAATCAGAGTAAAGAAAAACAAAAAAGCTCGCTAGTTTGAAAACCTGAAAAGGGGATCTAGGCAAAAGCAAGAGCATGCTTGCTAGATTGAAAACCTGAAAGGGCAATCTAGGCAAAAGTTAGAGTAACAAAGAAAAACATAAAAAATCTTCGGGGAGTTAAAAAGCTAAGAGCAGTCCGAGCTGAAATATCAGAAGTCTGAATAATCAAGTTCAATACTTAGCTTAAACTAGGCACAGACTCAGAAGCCACAAGTATCTTGTCTACGATCGATCTGAAAATTTTTTACTTCCCCAAGTGAACCAAAGGAGAGAATGGTGAATTTTATGATGAGTCTCAAAAAGAAATACTTCGTTCTTGAGCCTGACTCAAAATCTTCAATAAAATTAATTAAAATTAAAAGTTGGATCTTTATTGCGTTTGTGGTAATCTTCAATAAAATTAGGGGCATTTTATTTTTAAGGTTGAGCAATGTTAATCCTAAAAGATTAAAGAAATCCTAAACTTAAGGTTACCCTCTTGATAACAATTTTTTGAAAAACCCTTGAGGTTCAAAAGAAATAAAAACTCAGGTTTTAAATTCATGAAACTTTTGAAAAAGAAAACCTGGAGGTTCAAACAAAAGCGTTCTTGATCTCATATTTTGATTTTCTGCTCAGAGAATAACTCATTTACCTAGAGCAAGAGATAATGCATTTTTTCATTCCTAGATTCATTAATCCTTTTCCAGATCCATTCATTCCTAGATTTGATCATTCTCTTCTAGATTCATTCTCTTCCAGATTCATTATCTTCCAGATTTATTTATTCGTTCTCCGATTCATTTTTACTTTTACCCAGATTCATTTTAATCATTCTTCTCTAGATTCATTCATTTTGTCCAAGATTCATTCATTTCTCAGCCAGTTTTACTCAATCAAATGCCGCCAAGGGTTAACTTGGATTTTGCTCAGTTGTCGCTAAGGGTTAAATTGGATTTTGCTCAGTTGTCGTCAAGGCTCAGTTGCTGCCAAGGATTATCTTGGATTTTGTTCAAATGCCGCCAAGGGTTATCTTGGATTTTGCTCAGTTGCTGCCAAGGGTTATCTTGGATTTTGCTCAAATGCCGCCAAGGATTATCTTGGATTTTGCTCAGTTGCCCCCAATGTTTATCTTGGATTTTATTCAGTTACCGCCAAGGGTTAACTTGGATTTTGCTCAGTTGCCACCAAGGGTCAACTTGGATTTTGCTCAGTTGCCGCCAAGGGTTAACTTGGATTATGCTCAGATGCCGCTGAGGACTTTCTCAGAATTATACTCAGATACTACCTAATGTTTTCTCGGAATTATACTCAGTTTATGCCCAGATTATGCTCAATTTTTACTCAATTTCACACAATACACACACTCACACTTGCACTTTTTAGTCAGGGAGAATTCTCTAAATTCAAGGATCTGACGTCGTCAGTGAGAGTTCGCGCTCAAGGACTTGACAACTTTTTAGTTCGAGGAGAGTTTTATCTTCAAGGATGTAAACATCTTGACAAATTGCTAAATCAGGCTGTAAAATGAATTGTCACTAGCTTTGGTATTCGGATATCGCACTATCTACCAAAATAGATTTGCTATCTAGTTTGCTTCAACCCTCTGCCAAAGAGGGGCATCTATAGAAACCCCATTTTTTTACTCGCCTGATTAATCAACTCATCAACCAAATTGCAACAGTTCCCAATGATGGATGATTATTCCATTGCTATATTTTGTTGCTAGATATGTTTCAAAAATTCGAATGAGATATCTCAAACTAACAAAACTGTAAAAACCATCTTACAGATAAAAAGAAGTTTTACGATAAAAATCACCAAAAAATGGTCAAATTACCAAAATAACCCTAACCTCAAAACATCTTTAGAGCTTACATTACGCTTAGGAAAACCCTTTCAAACATATAAAATAACAAATTGAAATCAAATAAACCATTTTGCCAATTTTCACAAAATTCAACAAAATTATGAAAATGCCCCTCATAAAGTTCACGACCATTTCGCAAAAAAAATTTCATAAATGACAAAAACCAATATTCCCATTGAATTTCTTACGAAAAATCGATTCCAAAACATCCTGGAACATTAAAAAATGACTTAAAACGCAAAAAGTCCTTTCCGAGGGTAATACAACTTTAATAATTAAAATTTTTAAATTAATAATTAAAACATTAATTAATGTAAAGAGAAATTCTAATTAAAATTCAAGCCAATCAAGTAAGACTTAAGTCAAAATCCTAAAGTCAAGTCAATCAAGTAAGCCTTAAGTCAAAGCCCTAAATTCTAGTCAATCAATTAAGACTTAAGTCAAAATCTTAAAGTCAAGTCAATCAAGTGAGACTTAAATCAAAATCCTAAATCAATCTAATAAGACCAAAGTCAAAACCCTAATAGAATTTTAATTAAACTCAAAAACTATCTAAAAGAATTTAATTAAACTCTAAAACTATTTAAAAGAAACCTAATTAAACTCTAAAACTATCTAATAAAATTCTAATTAAACTATAAAACTATCTAATGTAATTCTAATTAAACACTAATTCTATTTAAAAATAATTCTAATTAAACATTAACTCTATTTAAAATAATTATAATTAAACACTAACTTTTCCTAAAAAGTACTTTAAAAAATCTATAAATAAGGGTCCCTACAACCTATTTTCGTATCAAAAAATAAATCCTAAGAAAAGTAGGTCAAAAAGCTTCCTTAGCCTCCCATAAACCCTAATTTTGAAGCCCTAACTCCTTACCTAACATCCATACCTCAACTTTAACTTAAAAAATACCTAGAAATCCTTTAAAAACAGTCAGAAATCCACAAAAAAAATTCAGAAGGAGGTACTTTATTTTAGAGATCCGAAGCGAATCCGCTGACAAATTGAGGCGAGGAGTGTTATACGAGGAACTGTTCTATCAGATCTGAGGGAAGAAAACCGTTGTGTTCGGAAAGGTAAATATATTTTTTATTTAGATTTTAGCAATGTAATTTTATTTGGGAAAAGTAGAGACCGGCGTTTGTCGGGTGGGGTTGGTGCCTAACACCTTCCAACCCCGTAACGTGATCCCCGGACCTGTATTTTCTTTCGTAGATTAGTTGTCTTTATTTTTAGAGTCAATGATCTGTTCCTAGACCGTAATAACTAGGTGACGACTCCCAAACCTCAACGGTCAAAAACGGATCCGCATACCCGATGGATCGAGGGTACTTTCAACGTCGCATCTCCAAAGAGATCGGACCACGCACTAGTGCCATGTTGGCTATATTGGGACATGCAAGTGTGCAAAACTGTAAACGTGCTTGTGGTGTGTGTAATATAGGGTGGGGTGTGCCCGGGGCATTTTTTTCAAATCAATGGGTCTGTGGACCATATCAAACCACAAAATATGGATATCCCATAGCATCAAAAATTAAGACCAAGGTATGCACACAAAAAATATATATCAAACAATATCATGGCATGTCAGATAAGCGATTAATCAGTATAGCACAAGGAATACTCAATCAGATCCAATATTTGTATCTATGGTTCATCAAGGATCACTTTAGATGATCCAACATAAATCAAGATTCTAACAAATATTGAATTGATGATAGAATGATGGTTGTAGGGATATGGAGCGATAAACCCTTTTTTTATTTTTTTTTTTATTTTTTTATTTTTAAATTATAAAAAAAAAACTATAAACACATCCTAGAAGAAAATTAAAGAGAAAGATCCTAGTGCCAAATGAGCTCGCTCTCACAAAATAAATCAGGAACATTAACTGTGTTAACACTAGATAAATTCAGATTTTCTGTGAATTAGAAAAATACAATCTGAACTTGCATCGATGATATCTAAGGCTCCCGATAACGAAATCGAGTGAATTCAGGTTTTAAATTAATCTACTCGATGGGATCTACGTTTTATTAATAGGTGCCTAGACTTAATTCTGAATAGAATGTTCTATAAAAATGTTTTAACATTGCTGTCCCAACTTTCTTTCAGCAGCAATTGTAGATTACAGATTAATCCGAACTTGCATCGATAATATCCAAGGCTCCCGATAACGAAATTGAGTGAATTCAGGTTCTAAATTAATTTACTCGATAAAATCTACGTTTTATTAATAGGTGCCCAGACTTAATTCTCACTAGAATGTTTTGTAAAAATATTTACCATTGTTGTCCCAACCTTCATTCAGCAACAATTCCAGATTTACAGATTAATCCGAACTTGCATCGATGATATCCAAGGCTCCCGATAACAAAATTGAGTGAATTAAAGTTCTAAATTAATCTACTCGATGAGATCTACATTTTATTAATAGGTGCCCAGACTTAATTCTCACTAGAATGTTCTATAAAAATATTTTAACATTGATATCTCAATCTTCATTCAGCAACAATTCCAGATTTACAGATTAATCAGAACTTCCGTCAATGATATCCAAGGCTCCCGATAACGAAATTGAGTGAATTCAAGTTCTAGATTAATCTACTCGATGAGATTTATATTTTATTAATAGGTGCCCAGACTTAATTCTCACTAGAATGTTCTGTAAAAACATTTTAACACTGCTGTCCTAACCTTCATTCAGCAACAATTCCAGATTTACAGTTTAATCCGAATTTGCATCGATGATATCCATGGCTCCCAATAATGAAATTGAGTGAATTCAAGTTCTAGATTAATCTACTAGATAAGATCTACATTTTATTAATAGGTGCCCAGACTTAATTCTCACTAGAATGTTCTATAAAAACGTTTTAACATTGCTGTCCCAACCTTCATTCAGCAACAATTCAAGATTTACAAATTAATCCGAACTTACATCGATGATATCCAAGGCTCCCGAAAATGAAATTGAATGAATTCAGGTTCTAAATTAATCTACTCGATGAGCTCTACGTTTTATTAATAGGTGTCCAGACTTAATTCACACTAAAATGTTCTGTAAAAATATTTTAACATTGCTGTCCCAACCTTCATTCAACAACAATTCCAGATTTACAGATTGGTATTCTAAGTAAACCTTATGAGATGTTTCGACGCCATTGTTGAGATTATTAAAATTCAAATTAGAATTCTCGAAATTGCCATTAACGAGAGTCGATAAAGAGAGAGAGAGAGAAGCATCTCTCTTTGTTGCCCCTTTCAACATACATATGGAGAATAAGATAGAAAGAGAGAAAAAAAAAACATTTTCACTATCGGAGCACCATGCTTAAGTACTGTTTTTTTTTTTATAAGAAAAACATTCTTCTCATCCCAACCACCATCATTCTATCATTTTCTTATTAATCTTTGAAATCTTGAATTATTTAAGATCATCACAAGTGACCCTTGATTAGATCATAGAGCAAACAAACAAACAAGAATACTCGAAAATCAAACAAATGATCTACAATCAAGCCAAACTAACTGAACAAATAAATCAAAATAAAATACAATAAAAACTTGGTCGATTTGGCAATGCTCCCATACTTGGAACTTTTCAAGTTTGATCCTCAATAGTCCCCAGTAGAGTCGCTATTGAAAGCCCCCTCGATCTGCAGGATGCGCTGATCCACTTTTGACTTTTGAAGGTTTTGGAGTCGCCACCTTATTATTACGGTCTAGGAACCGAACTTTGACTCTAAAAGGCAAATAACACTAATGTACGAAAGAAAATAGGGATCCGAGGATCATGTTACGGGGTTGGAAGGTGTTAGGCACCAATCCCGCCCTACAAATGCCGGTCTTTACTTTTCTCAAATTAAACTGCAATGCTAAAAATACCTAATAATAAAAAAAAAATTACCTTTACAAACGCAACGATTTTGTTTCCTCAGATCTGATAAAACAGCTCTTCGTGCAGCACTCCTCGTTTCATTCTGTCACGGGATTCACTTCAGATTTTCAAGACGAAGTACCACCTCCTTAGATCTAAATTTTTTTATATTTATTTATAGATTTCTGGGATTTTTGAAGGGTTTTTAGGTATTTTTTGAGCTAAAATTGGGGTATGGATGTTAGGTAAGGAGTTAGAGCTTCAAAATTAGGGTTTTGGGGAGGTTGGGGAGGCTCATTGACCTATTTTTTCTAGGGTTTTCTCTTGGATACCAAAATAGGTTGTAGAAACCCCTATTTATAGATTTTTTAAGAACTTTTTAGATAAAGTTAGAGTTAGATTATGTTTTTTTTTGGTAGTTTTAGAGTTTAATTATGTTTTTTTAGATAGTTTTAGAGTTTAATTATGTTTTTTTAGATAGTTTTAGAGCTTAATTAGAATTCTTTTAGGGTTTTGACTTAAGTCTCACTTGATTTACTAGAATTTAAGGTTTTGACTTTAGTCTTACTTGATTAACTTGATTTTAGGATTTTGACTTAAGTTTTACTTGATTGAATTTAATTTTAATTAGGAATACACTTTGCATTAATTAATATTTTAATTATTAATTTCAGAATTTTTAATTATTAAAATTATAAAATTATCGTTTTGCCCTCGGAGAGGACTTTTTGCATTTTAAGTCATTTTTCAATGTTCCAAGATGTTTTTTCATAAGGAACTCAATGGAAATATTGGTTTGTGTCATTTATGAAATTTTTTGTGCGAAATGGTCATGAACTTTATGAGGGGCATTTTCATAATTTTATCAAATTTTGTGAAAATTGGCGAAATAGTTTATTTGATTTCAATTTATTGTTTTATGTGTTTTAAAAGGGTTCTTCTAAGCGTAATGTAGGCTCTAGGGATATTTTGAGGTTAGGAGTATTTTGGTAATTTGGTCATTTTTTAGTGATTTTTATCGTAAAGTTTTTTTTTGTCTTTAAGATGATGATTTCTATGTTTTTGAGGTTATATTTTCCTAGCGTAATGTAGTTTCTACAATTTTATTAGTTCGAGATACCTCATTCGAATTTCTTAAACACATCTAGTAACCAAATAGAGCATTGGAATAACCATCCATCATTGGAAACTGTCGAAATCGGGTTGACGTGTTGATTAATCAGGTGAGTGCAAAAATGGGGTGTCTACAGCTTTATAATAAATAACTTTATTCGACCTAATATAACATTATACATTTTCTTTTTTGTAAACAAGATAGCAATGCTTAGTCTTCTGTACCCATAGGTGCCAAACAAAAGAAATACAAATAGCTAGAGGTGCCTCCATATTTTCTTAGATTTTCAACTGCTACCATGACTACCTCTGAAGCACCACTGCCAACTACGGTCGAGATGTCAGATATTGATATAAGGATCACAACATTATTGAAAACTACTGAGAGGGAAGAAAAAATGTTGAGTGTCGTGTTAGCTAATGTCTGCTTCATAAAGGCCCAGACAATGCAATACCATGCGTTAGGGTCAAACCAGGATCCACCTGATCAACTTTCACAAGGATCACAAACCACCTTGCTACCCATAGTGCTTGGATACCAAGGGACCCCGCTTTACATTTCGTAGAATCGACCACCCCCTATGGTCATTCCTGATAACGAATGCGAGTATAGGGACACATAGGCCAAAAGCATAACAGATAAAAAAAAGGCACAACAAATCGAGCCGATTTAGGAAGAAATGAGAAGAATCAAATGCCTTAACACTATGAATGGAACTTAGTTTAAGGACCTCTACTTCTATCCTAATGCACAATTGTCAGCCAAATTCAAGTATCCGAAATTCGAGAAATACAATGGGATGGGGTGTCCTCTGTCGCATTTGAAGTTGTACAATGGATCTATGTGCCAATATGGAAAATATGACAGGTTATGGGTACAACTGTTCCAAAGAAGCCTAATGGTGCCAACCTTCAAATGGTTTTCAAGACTAGATCACATGCTCATCAAAAATTGGCAAGGCTTGGAAGAAATGTTCTGGTACAATTATAGGTTCAACACAAATGTGGGTCTGGACCATAACAATAAGGACAATAGGACACGAAAATAGAGGAAAATTGTGAAAGAATACGCCCAGAGGTGACGAGAGTCTATTTCACAAGTAAGGCCTGTGATGACTAAGCAAGAAATGAACACCACGTTCATCTCAATACTAGGCATGCCTTTTATACTCATATAATGGGACATACTATAAGCATCTTCTCAAATCTGGTGCAAGTAGTAGATCGGGTTGAGGATGAGATCCGAACCGGTCTGATATTTAATTTTACAAGCCTAAGGACAACACTAGAGATCCCCTCTCAAAGAAAGCCAATGCCAGTGGTAAAGAAGAGAGAAGAAACACAAGTCAACAACGTACAACCAAACCGACCTCGTTCATCCCGACACCAACACCTAGATCGCAAGCTCCGTCAACCTCATGGGCTCCAATGCCTCTACCAACTTGGACCTCCGCACCTCAAAACCCATTTGGAGCAAACCCTTCACCAATCGCATAGTAAACACTACAATACAGGCAGGGTCAACAAGCACGGCCTAACAAAGTTAACAAGCATTTTCTAGGTTATCAATGGCATTATCAGAATTACTTCTGATCCTACTTAGGGGAGAGTATCTCGTTAAAAGGCCACAAAATCCAAAAGTTGAGAAAGGACCACGGTAAAACCTTAGCTTGTTTTGTGAATTCCATATGGGTGCTCCGGGGCACTCTACATATCAGTGCTAGTAACTCAAACATCAGGTACAGAACCTGATAGATATGAAGGCTCTCATACTTGATAGGCCTACAAACCCACCTGAACAACAGAACATAACCAAAACCCCTTACCTACTCACAATGAATGGGGAAGTGGGTATAGAGTAAATGTTATTCTCGGAGAACATGACTTTAATCCATTAGCTTTGATAACCTTCATCAGGTCAAAAATCAAGATCTATCTAGCAAAAGAAATAGAGACACCAACAGTTCACACCATCACTACCTCAGCAGGGGTAGAGGCGATGAAAAAATAATGATGGTCGACATTGGTCACATAACAAAAGTAGGGAGGTGTTAGAGAACGCCAATAAAAGGGGTAAGTATTTAGGAAGAGATAAAAAGTAGCAAAAGGAACAGTAGATGAGAAGAAAAGAAAGGAAAAGGAAAAAGGCGAGGCAGGTGAAGATGACAAGGAAATGAAAAAGGAAAAAGTGACAGATAAGGAGGAAACATACTTCATTAAGCTTATTTGCGAGAGTGAGCATAACATGGTGGACCAGTTGAACAAACAGCTGGCTCAGATTAGTATTTTGGGTCTTCTACAGAAATCAAAGGAACACCAAGAAGTACTTTTGAGAGTTTTAGAAAAATCACATGTACCTTCGACCACTTCACTCGTACAGTTAGAACAAACGATTGGTTAAATTATGGCTCCCAACACCATCATCATCACAGAAAGTGAATTCGTGCCAGAGGGGCGGGGGCACGTCGAGCAATTGAATATCATGGTCATGTACAAGGGCATGATAGTTGCCAGGGTATTAATCGATATGGTTCAGTTCTCAATGTCTGTCATCTTGGAACCTTTTGAAAACTCAATGCTAACTGGTCATATGTCAAACCCAATAATAAGATTTTTCGAGGTTTTGATAGTTCAAGAAGGGACTCCCAAGGAGAGGTGGACCTACAGATCACTATAGGACCTTACACCTTCGAAGTAACGTTTTAGGTCATGGAAATACTAACGACATTTAACTTGCTGCTAGGCAGCCATGAATCCATATTGCTGGGGTGGTACCTTCCTCTTTGTACCAAATAGTCAAATTTATCATGGGCTAAATGATGATATCTATACTAGCAGAAAACTTGATTCTAGCTGGGAGGACCTTGGACATTCCCTTTATTAACATAGAAATGACGAAGGACAAGGCACTATACCACTCCTATCAGTTTGCTGCTATTAATGATGTCAAATAAGGGAAAGAGAAGGTAAAAGTAGAATTATCAAGGGCAAATTTGATGATTAGTCCGGTTTTGAAGAAGGCAGATTACTGACCTAGGTAAGGATTAGGACCGGAAAGAAAAAGAAAAGCCACGCTAGTCGAAGCGAAGAAGCACACTCCTTATTTCAATTTGGGGTTCAAACCTACGAAAAAGGATATATAAGATATGAACGATAAAAAGAGAGAACTCTGACTAACTAGGAAGAAAAATTGTGAACCGAGTGTTTCGAATCTGGGAAAGGTTTCTCATATCAGTGTTAGCTTCCTGAAATCTCAGGTCAGACCTGACAGTCTATCGGAACAACGACCAACAAAGCCAACCAAAAAGTCGAGAATAGTAAGTTTCAAACCCCAGCACATTCAAGAAGACTTAGTTGTCGAGTCCCAATTCTCCCTCATGGAAGGTATTGATGTCTTATTCAATGGGGATTCCAACAAAAGCCTACAAGAAACAACGGGAGAACCTGCATGCATCGAATCCATTGTAAGCAAAGAAAATGAATCACCTTTCCCCATTAGCATCGATCGGGCATCAGTCATCATCCCACCAAGCTTTGGAGGGACCATGCTCGACCCTCACCACACTTAATCGAAGGTAATGGTCATCTCCAAACCATCAAAAGAACCATTTTCCCATCTCATCCGCCCCATCAGAGAAGGGGAGGTCTTAAACAACTGGGAAGAATTCCCGTTAACCCTTGAGGCTGCTGAGGCCTAAAACAAACATCGTTAGACAAATCTAATTTGCCCGAGGGCCATAACGAGCCCTCGGCCTCGGGGAATAACTGTTTTGATGGCTCCCTATCTTTGCTAATGAATGTGCATGATTGTTCTACTTATTTCAGATATATTAAAAATAAAAAATAAATAAATATTCTTCAAAAATCAAAAGCATCTTAAAAGACAAATGAATCAACAAACTTTCAAAATTACAAAAAATAGATATTTTTGAAAAATCAAAAAAATAGTTTTCAAGAGATCTGTCTCGATTAAATGAGTACTTAGATAAAACAGAGTTTGAAAGGGATGAGTATGATTTTGATCTCGAACTCGACTTTGACCTCATGCGGATAAAAGAAGAGTCTGAGGACGAAATGGAGTACCCACCAACAGAAATCAAATACTTAGTAGAACGTCACGAGAAATGTGTTCAGCCAAACATTGAGAATACAAATTCAATCAATCTCGATACCGAAGAGGACTCACGAATCGTCAAGATTGGAGCCTTATTGAGACAAAAGCAAAATGAAGAAATGATCAAATTCCTACAAAATTATTAAAACGTTTTTGCATGGTCATACAGAGTTATGCCTGGGTTAGACACTGATGTTGTTATCCACAAACAGCCAATCGCTCCCAAAAGCAAGCCGATCAAACAGAAATTGAGAAGGTTGAAATCGAAATGGACCTTCAAGGTCAAAGATGAGGTCATGAAACAATTCGAAACAGGATTCCTCACAGTTTCTACGCACCCCAAGTGGCTAGCTAATGTCGTCTTAATACCCAAGAAAGATGGGAAGGTACACATGTGTGTTGACTATCGAGACTTGAATATGTTAGTCCTAAGAATTATTTTCTACTACCACACATCGATACTGTAGTCGATAGTACAGTAGGGCACAACTTGTTCTCATTCATTGACGGCTTCTTAAACTATAACCAGATAAAAATGGTAGAAGAAAACAAGGAAAAAACTGCATTCATCACACCATAGGGCACCTTCCACTATAAAGTTATGCCATTTGGGCGGAAGAACGCAGAGGCAACTTACAAACGTGCACTAACTGCCTTATTCCACGATATGATCCAGAATGAAATGGAGGTTTACGTAGATGACATAATCTCTAAGTTCGGTATAGAGGAAGATTATTTGGTAAATCTCAAAAAGTTGTTCGATAGGCTAAGGAAGTACAACTTAAGGCTCAACCCAGCTAAGTGTGTATTCAGGGCAACATCGGGCAGGCTACTTGGATTCATCGTTAGTAGAAGAAACATCGAGATAGATCCGACAAAAAATAAATATATCTTCGAGATGAAGACACCCATTTCAGGGAGAGATGTTCGGGATTTTATGGGAAGAATATAGTACATCAATCGATTCATTGCTCAACTCATACCTATCAGTGAGCTAGTCTTATAGTTACTCAAAAAGGATACACCAAAGAAGTGAAACAAAGACTGTCAGGAAGTTTTCGACAAGATCAGGTAATATCTACTCAACGCACCAGTCTTGGTCCCTTCCACGCCTGGGCGACCTCTCCTTATGTACATCTCAGTGTAAGAACGTCAATAGGATGCATACTAGGGAAACTTGATGAATCAGGATAGAAAAAAAAAGCCATCTACTATCTTAACAAAAAATTTATTAAGTACGAAGCAAAATATTCAATGTTGGATAAGACTTGTAGTGCATTAGTATGGGCATCTCAACGACTACGTCACTATTTGCTCAGTTACTCAACTATACTTCTTGTCATAATGGACCCCCTGAAGTATTTGCTAGAAAAACCAATGCTAATAGGTCACACAACGAAATGGCAACTATTATTATCCAAGTTTGACATCACCTATGTCAATCAAAAACCATCAAAGGACAAGCCATTGTCGATCACCTAGATGAGCACCCGTTGTTTGATTATGAGTTATTGAAGACAAACTTTCCCGACAAAGTCATGCTACTCACCGAGATTGAGGACGATGATGAAGAACCAGGCTGGAAGATATACTTCGATGGAGTATCTAACTAGAAAAGAAACAGAATAAGGGCAGTCTTGATCACACTGGATGGGTCCCACTTACCAATTGCCATCAGATTTAAGTTCCAATCTTCTGATAATAAGGTAGAGTACGAAGAATGCATAGTAGGGTTGAAAGCAACATTAGATCTCGAGGTAGATGGAATTATTGTATTCAGAGATTCAAGCCTAGTAGTTTATCAAACGACTGGAGAATAGAAGACCCGAGAATAGGGATTGATCCCTTACCAGGAGTATCTCAAAGAATTAAGCTCAAGCTTTAATAGTATTTCATTCACATACATGCCGAGAACTAAGAATCAATTCGCAGATGCACTAGCTACGATAGCTTTCATGATCAGTATTTAAGGAGACTTAGTAATCAATCCCATTGAGATTGGGATTCAAGATGAGCCAGCCTATTGTTTACCTGTCGAACTAGAAGAGTTTGAAGAGAAGTCATGGTACTCGAATATTAAGGCATACCTCGAAGATCGAACCCTTCCACCAGATGCAATGTCAAATGATCAAAGAACTATTCAAAAATTGATAGGTCAATTCTTCTTGAGTAATGGTATTTTGTACAAGAAATCGTATCACGAGGTCCTACTCCAGTGTATAGTAGGAGCAGAAGCAAAATGACTAATCGAGATTGTGCATGGTGGAGTCTATGGACCCTACCAATGGATCCCACATGAATGGTCATATGCTAGCTAAGAAGATCATGAAAATGGGATATTATTGTTCGACAATGGAGAGTGACTACTATCAACTTGTTTGCAAATGCCATTTATGTCAGATTTACGCCAACAAGATCAATGCTCCACCTTCAGAATTACAAAATGTGATGACCACTTGGCCCTTCTCGCTCTGGGGCATGGACTTCATCAAACATATCTCACCAAAAGTTGCAAATGGGCATCACTTCATCCTAGTTGCTATTGACTACTTCACTAAATGGGTAGAAGCTGCATCCTATGCCAACGTCATGAGAACCAACATCCTGAAGTTTGTCAAGAACAACATCATCTATCGGTATGGGCTTCCCAGCGGATTAGTAACTGACAATGCTAAAAAATTCAAGAATAGGGATATGATCAAGATGTGAAACATGTCCAAATCACTCATCACAACTCGATACCTTATAAACCTAAGATTAATGGAGCCGTTGAGCCAGCTAACAAGAACATTAAGAAAATTATTGAGAAGATGATTGTTACATACAAGGATTGGCACGACATGTTGTCTTTTACACTTCACGCTTATCAAATCTCATTTAGGATTTCGATTGGGGCAACACATTACACACTAGTATATGGAATGGAAGTAGTCTTACCCGTCGAGGTTTAGATTCCCTTCTTTCAGATCTTAAAGGAAGCAGAGTTAGATGAAACTAAATGGATTTAAGCACTATTTGATCAACTGAATTTGATTGAAGAGAAGTGCCTTGCAGCTATTTGCCACGGACAGATCTATTAGTAATGAATATTTCACGCCTACAACGAAAAAGTCAAACCTAGGGATTTCTCGCCAGGAAACCTTATCTTGAAAAGATTCTACCAATGCAAGATGACGTTAGAGGAATGTTTCGACCAAACTATGAGAGACCATTCATCATGTAGAAGGTAATGACAAGAGGAGCTTTGATCTTTACAGAAATAGAAGGACAAGTCTTCCCTCAACCAATTAATGTTGACATTGTCAAAAAATATTACACCTGAGATGACGAAAGGACGGCTTTCTTTTTTATGGTTATGCCCTAACTTTTGCCTAAGTCGTCTTTTCGGGTTTTCGACTTAGCCGACTTCTCTTTTTTCTAGATTATCTTGAATATTCAACTTGACAACTTCTCGGTTCCCTATACCTTAACCGAGTTAATTAACATTCTGAAGGACTTAATAGGTGGGCTTAGGACATGGTTTAGAAAGAAAGGATAAAAGGCTCGACTTTCCAAAATGCCCCTAGTCTAATATTCTCTTTTTTGTCATTCTTTTCTATAAAATCTTTTGACTCTTTTTTTCTAATACCCCTAGTTTGGCATTCTTTTCTTTTCTGTCAATTTTTTCTAATGCCCCTAGTTTGGTATTCTCTTCTTTTGAACTTTTCAATAGGGGATTTTCCTTTTGGATGACACTTTTTTTAAGAGAATACATTTTTTTACGTAACCAGACCTGAAGTAACTTCTCAAGTTGCATACGTATCCCAAATATTTCTTTTTCTTTTGGGATCAAGTCAAAACGTAGTTCATACTAGGACTTCCCTCCCGAGGTTGGTTGGTGTGTTTAGAAAGAAGAGGCTATTGAATTTTTTTAAAAGACTACAAGGGACTAAAGAAAGTTATCTTCTTCTTGATAAAACAAGAAAATGATTTGACCAAAGGAGGCCTCCTTTGGTGAAATACTAATTGATTTGGTCAAGATTCTAAGAACTCGATGTTTAGATTACTTTATCGAGTACGATCTTCTTTTAAAAATGAATATTCTTCAGTCTTCTTTTGTGAAATCAAGTATGATCGAATTTTCTATATTAGACTATTCAACTCTTCTAGAACTTGAGAAAATCTTTTATTCTTTTATGAATGAGAACTCTTCTCTCTTGGGTGAAAAACATGATAGATCTACTTGTAGGTCTTAGCACCTTTGTCGATGGTTTCAACAGCATGATTCTTAATTGATAATCTTTGATTTTGAAAATCACCCTTGACTTTATGTCTTGATCTATTTGGGTACAATCCATCAATATATCCTCATGAGACCATGAAGGAACATTGTTGAATTTCTCAAGTAAGTTTATTATTCTCTCATGTTTCCCTGAGGATAATGTAGTACCGATTTGTACTTCTTGAGTGTACTCTTTAACTCCCATATTTATCAAGTTTGATTAGTGAGCTTTGAGTCATTCCTCATATTAGATTTTATGTTCACATCATTATTGCACGCATGATAATCAAAAGTTTCTTTATATATTGAAAATAAAAAAACAGAGACTAACACACTTGATGAAAGCCCAAAATTAAGAAAAAACTAACGTAACTAAAGTAACCAACTGAATTTAAAGACTAAAGAAAATTGAAGCTAAAAAAGAAGACTTAAAACGAGGACATCATTCTGAATGGAATGACACAATTCTAAGGTCTTTGCCACTTTGGATATCTTCGATGTATGACTTGAACTTGTCAGCTTTTGCTACCTCTTCATGTTCTGATTTGAACCTATCATATGCTGAACAACTCATTACTTTAATAATTTCTCTGTTATTTAGTTCTGCCACTGCCTTAAGGTAGTTGAGATCATTCTAGAATGGAACGAACGCACTATTAGGATTAATTGGGTGAAAGAAGAAAATTGAGTCAACTGATTCGAATTTGAAAATGGATATTAGGTTCAGAGTAGGAGGGGGTTGATTTTGAAAGGTAGGTAAAGGGTTAGTCATAACATTGGGAGTAGTAGGAGCGGGTATGGTGACTTTTTCTTGCTCAATAAGGTGTTGGATAGCATGACGGAGGATAATGCACCTATCAAGAATATGATCGGACATTTTATGGAATTCATAAAATTTCCCATTGTCCAAGTTTAGAAGGAGGGGATTAGGTAAAGTCTTAAGTTGCAGTGGTGTCAACAATCTTTTTTTCATTAATTTTTGATAGGCAAAACTAAGGGACATTCCAAGATTGGAAAATTGTCTCATCGACTTAGTTTGTGAGGACTGAGCGGCTTGAGGAGATAGTGCGAAAGAGGTTGGCCACTTCTAAGGAATTGACACTGGGTTTGAAATGTTTCGATTTTGACTGAAACGAGTTATCAAAAAGTCTAGAAGAGTAGGCAACCTCAACTTGATTTGCAGCCTTAAGGAGGGATTGAAAAGTAGGAAGGTATTGAGGCATCAAGTACTTGGCATAATTTGGAGTGGGAATCTTGAGGATGATCTTGACTTGTTCCTTCTCTTGAGGTCGATCCCACAATTGAGCGGCTTTAGGTCTGTTTCAAGCAATGAATTCAGTGAAGGTTTCCCCAGGCTTCTGTTTGGTAGTTTTTAAATCTCTTCTTGTGAGTTCAATATCCATGTTGAATGAATACCGACTAATAAACTCTTTCATCAATTCATGCCATGTTCTTACCCGAGATGAGTCCATTGACATTAACCTGCGTAAGACAGGACCTGTAAGGGGTTCTTTGAAAAAGTTGAGTCATCTGTTCTTCACTCAGACCTTGAGATTGCATTATGCTGACATATAATTTCAAGTGAGTCCTAGGGCATCAAATCCTATCAAACTTCTCCATATCTGGTATTGTGAACTTCTCTAGCAGACGGACAGTGGGAAACAAGGTCATTGCCCCTAATTCAAGAGTAAGATCGTAGGGGTCTTTGATATTCTTCAAAGTAGTTACAACCTGAGTTATTCGATGAGCTAAGATAGGATCGACAGGTAATTCATTATCTTCTTGGTCTTCGATGAGGTCAAACACAGCCTGGGGTTTTATAGCTTTATCTTTTTTCTTTTCAATTTTAAGGGATTCAATTTGTGTTTGGACAGAAGAAATAATCTGTGCTTGAAAAGATTCTAAAATCTAATGGAGCGTAGCTTCATCCATGATACTCATTTTTTCTTATGGCAAAGACTGACTACTTGGCAATGGTACTTTAGAAAATCGTCTTTTTTCATGGACCCAAAGTGGTACAGATGGAGTTTAGAACATTTGGGACCAATTATCACCTGAGTAGAAGTACACCAAGATTAACCATTGATTCTGAAAGTTTGAATCTTAACCACATGATTAAAATTTTGAGATTAGCTTTAGTTTGGTAGGAAATATTGAATCTAATTGCACTATAAGTCTATAATGACCAAGAAAGTGAAAAAGGTTAGTCACGGGTCTGCCCCTGATTGCGATAGAACCTTTGATCAAACAAAATAATTTTGACCCTAGGATCGCATCTATTTGGTATAAAATGGTCTGAATCTTTGAAAGTAAAATCAATTAGTCCAACCGGTTTGATGTTGATTAGTTTGATCCATTTGTCGATAGGGCCAATTGACTTACATTTCAGACATTGGGTCGGACTGATACTGCAAGTCTAGTTTGAACGGTCTGGATCGGTCTACCCAATTACTTGTTGGTTAGATTTATTAGAGCAATCCGGGAACACCCATAGTCAGTTCGGGTCGTGACCTATAGGAAGGTTCCTAAACTCTAGGTTTACTACGTGCAATTTTTCTGGCCACCCTTACCCAAGTGCACCAATATACCTCTCGAGCATACTCAATCAGACGGTACAAGGTGACTTTATTTGATATAATATCTAGGTGATAATCTAAAACTCCAACCCACTTCTCTGAAGTTAAAAGCAACCAATTTAATCCCTAGTTGAGAGGTGGTGCACAATGCTGAGCAAGGCCCCTCTTAAATACCTCTCGTCTAGAATAGACGTAGTCTATCCCCCTCATACAATAAGGTACAGCAGGACAGGATCTTGCTTAGGCACTAATTTTGATCAAGAAATGCAATTGGTGAACTTGGATTATCTTTGATATACCGTATAGGTACAAGTCTAGGGTTGTAGCTTTCATAAATGGTTTAGCATCTCACGAGGGGACTGACCACGTACTAGTACTACGTTGGCAATAGGGACATGTGACTGTGCGGCTTACAATAGGACAAAAGATTTAGGTCGCCCCAGCATGGGTGCATCGATATATCATTCAGAGTCACCTGATCAAACGGTACTGATACTCCAGTTTTATACACCCTAAGGTACGTGACTGGAGTTGTGGTTTTCATGAATGATGTCGCATCTCCGAAGAGACAGGACCACGCACTAGTGCCACGTTGGCTAGAAGGGACATGCAAGCGTGCAATGCAACAAAATAAACGTGCTAGTGGTGTGTGCAAAGTAGGGTGGGGTGTGCTCAGGGCATTTTCAGATGAATGGGCCTATGGACCAGATCATATTATCACAATATGGATTTCAAATATTAAACAAAATATAAACAACATCCATAATATTCAATTCAAGATCAAAGCATGCACATCATAAAGATATATCAGATCATGGCATATCAAATGGGTAATCACAGAATATTCAATTAGATTTAACATTGAAACCGGCATAGAATGAATCAAAATAATTTTTTTTTGCTTTATCTTTATGGTCCAATCAAAGATCATTTTGGGCGACCTTAAACAAGTTGAGATTTCAAAGAATATATTAAGTTAAGAATGAAATGATAATTGTCGAGATAATAAATTATGATCATTCTTAAAAAAAATTATTTTTTATTATTTTTTTAAGAAAAAATTTTGATTTTTATTTTGCTGAGCAACACCAAAAAACTTCTCTCTTATCTGAAGAAATTGATTTTTTTTTTATAAAAAAAACGTAAAAGAACTCTTTTTTTTTGTATATGTTGCTGCGAGCAATGCACAACAACACAACAGTAACAACAACACACAACACACACAACAAACAACACATAACAGCGACACACAACAACAACAACGACACACAACAGCAGCAACAACACACAACAGCAACATTCAGAAAAACTAAATTCTATTTTGTATAAAAAATGTTTATTTTCTTTTTTTTAAAGAAATAAAGAAAAATTGAATTCAATTTAAAAAAAATTGTTCCTCTTTTTTTTAAGAGAAAAATCGAATATTGTTTAAAATAAAAAAATTTGAAACAAAGAGAAATTTTTATTTTTATTTTTTTTAACATTATTTATTTAATTTTTTTAAACCTTTTTTGAAAATTTTTTTTTAAAAAAAATTTACTATCAAAGAGCATGTATCCTAAAAAAAAAATTAAAAAATAACAATAAAAATAAATAAATAAAAAAGTTTTTTTTATTAAAAAAAAAAATCTTTATGTTCCAACAACCTTCATTCTATTTTACCTCATTATTTTCCTCTAAACCATTAGATTATTTCGGAGTCTCCCAAATTGACCTTTAATTGAGACAAAAAAAAAAAAACATCCAAGAATATGCTCTCCAAACTTTTATAGCCAATTTCAACATCATCCCATCCTCAATTCATATGTCAATTTGAATATTTCATTGTTTAGGGTCATCCCAAATGACCGTAGATTAAACCATAACAAAAATTATACGTCAGATCAAAGTATCCAAAATCGAATCAAAGGATACCAATAACGGATAATACAAACCCAAAAAAGAATTCAAATAAAAATGGGTCAACACCCATTTTCCACATCATCATCCTCTCAATATCTTACATTTTTTAGGGTCATCCTAAACGACCCTAAATTGAATCATAGTAAATAATATTCCATAATAATATGCTAAAAATAATGCCAAGAGAATATAATACAATCCCAAAAATAAACGAATCAAATAAACTAAAAATAAACAAAATAAACATAAAAAAACTAGGTCTAAATGGCAATGTTTCCATACTTGGGGGTTTCCAAATTTGATCGTCAATAATTCCCAGTGGAGTCGCCAGTGAAAGCACCCTCGATTCGCTTGGGGCACAGATCCGCTTTTGATTTTTGAGGTTTGGGAATCGTCACCTAGTTATTACGGTCTAGGAACCAAACATCGACTCTAAACAGATAAGGAAAACTAATCTACAAAAGAAATCGGGGATCATGTTACGGGGGTTGGAAGGTGCTAGGCACCAACCCCGCCCAGTAAACGTCGGTCTCTACTACTTCCCAAAAATGATTACATTGCAAAATAGACCAAAAACAATGAATAATAATAATAAAAAAAGTTACCTTACGGATTACAACGATTCCCTCAGTACTAACGGAGAGTATCCTCGTATGTACTTTCTTGTTATTCTCCTGTCACTGGATCTGCTACCGATCTCCAAGTTAAGGTATCTTCTTCTTAGATCTATGAGTTTTTTGGCTTTTTTTTATGAATTTCTAGGTATTTTAGAAGGGTTTTTGGGTGTTTTTTGAAAAAAAGTTGGGGGTTGGATGATAGGTAAGGGGTTAGGACTTCAAAATTAGGGTTTTGAGAAGCTTGGGGAGGCTCCTCGACCTACTTTTTCTAGGATTTTCTCTTGGATACGAGATTAGGGTGTGGAGACCCCTATTTATAGATTTTTTTAAGAGATTTTTAGATAGAGTTAAATTATGTTTCTTTTTGATAGTTTTAGAGTTTAATTAGAATTCTATTAAGGTTAGGATTTGACTTTGGTCTTATTAGATTGATTAGGGTTTTGACTTATGTCTCACTTGATTGACTAGAATTTAGGGTATTGATATAAGTCTTACTTGATTGACTTGATTTTAGGGTTTTGACTTAAGTCTCACTTAATTGACTAGATTTTGGGATTTTGACTTAAGTCTCACTTGATTGACTAGATTTTAGGATTTTGACTTAAGTCTTACTTGATTGACTTGACTTAAAAAAATTTAATTTTATTTAGGATTTCACTTTACATTATTTAATGTTTTAATTATTAATTTTGAAAATTTTAATTATTAAAATTGTAAAAGTACCTTTTTGCCTTCGGAGAGGACTTTTTGCGTTTTAAGTCGTTTTTCAATGTTCTAGGATGTTTATAGTCATCGAAGCGAGTTTCCCATACAATGCGATTCTAGGTAGGCGGTGAACACATGAGATGAGAGATGTTCCTTTAACGTATTACCAGGTCTTGAGGTTCCCAACGTCGCAAGAAAAATATGATATATGAGGGGATCAATTAGCAGCCTAGGTGTGCATGCTAGGTAAAGAGGAGCTTATGCTTGGAGGACGTCCAGATGATGGATGTAGAGAAAGGTGGGCAGATTAGGGTAGAACCAAAATTGGCCTCAGAAGAGCTGAAAGAGCTAACAAATTGCCTGAAGAAAAACCAAGATGTTTTTGCTTGGTCCGTAGAAAAAATGTTGGAGATCAACCCTGAAGTAATTTGCTACCATTTGTATGTAGAATTGGTTGTCAAGCTAGTAAAATGGTAGCCAAAGAAATTAACACCTCGGTTTAGAGAAGCGGTAAATGAAGAGGCGAACAAGTTGATCAGAGTAGGCTTTATCAGAAAAATGCAGCTTCTTGATTGGATAGCAAATGTTATGGCAGTGTTAAAGAAGAATGGAAAAGTTAGAGTTTGTATTGACTTTACAAATCTAAATAAGGCTTACCCTAAGAATAACTTTCCTATGTCAAGGATAGATTAGTTGGTAGATGAGACTTCAGGTCACGAAAGGCTGTCCTTTATGGATGGTTATTCAAGCTGCAATCAGATACAACTTAACCTATCAGACCAAAAGAAGATAAGCTTCATCACCGAGCAAGGTCTTTACTACTACAAAGTTATGCCTTTCGGGTTGAAAAGTGTACGAGCAACTTATCAGAGGCTAGTAACAGAGTTCTTCAAAGGTCTGTTAGAGAAGATCATGGAAATATATTTTGATGACATGTTGGTAAAGAGCAAAAAGAAGGAAGATAACTTTGCTGATCTGGAAGAGGTCTTTTCACGAGTGAGGAAGGTTGGGATGTAGTTCAATCCGAAGAAGTACACTTTTGTGTTAACTTCGGGGAAGTTCTTAGGCTACTTGGTTACAAAGAGAGGTATAAAAGCCAATCCAAACCAGATTAGAGAATTACGAGAGATGCCCTCCCCAAAAACACTGAAACAAGTCCAAAAGTTGGTAGGAAGGATCGCAGCCTTTAATAGATTCATAGTTAGATTTTCAAATAAATACAGGCCTATGTACCAGCTATTGTAAAAGAACACGAAGTTCGAGTGGACAGAAAAATGTAAGCGAGCCTTCGTAGAGCTGAAGAAATAGCTGGGCCGACTTTCTATACTCACCAAACCAGAAGTAATAGAGGAACTAGGGTTGTACTTAGTGATTTATGAATGCACGCTCAGTTCAATTTTGGTCAGGACTAGGACACTAGCATAACAGCCCATCTACTTCCTGAGTAAGACCTTCATTGATACATAAACATGTTATTCCAGATTTGAGAAGATGGGATTAGCTTTGGTTTACACTACTTTAAGCTTGAGATTGTACTTCCAGGTGTACTAAGTACAAGTCATCACAAAATACCCCTTGAAATCTGTCTTAGGAAATACGAAGAGATCGGGCAGAATGGCAAAATAGGTGGTACAGCTAATAGGGTTTGGGCTTGAATATAAGTCCAGAGTTTCACTAAAAGGCCATGTAGTGGCAAATTTCTTAACATGCTTTCTAGTTGAGGGTATAGTAGATTTGCTGGTAGAACAGCTAGAACATACAGAAAAAGGGCAAGCAGCAAACAACCATCTAGGATCGAGAGTCTATGTGGATGGGTTTTCATCATAGAAAGATAAAAATAAAAGTGGTGTTAATCACTCCTGATGGTTCCAATATAGAAAAGACAGTCAGACTGAGATTCAGAGCATCAAATAATGAAGCAAAATATGAGGCAATATTGCTCGGCCTCAATTCATTGATAAGATTGGGGGTAATTGAGGCCACAGTCTATAGTGACTTACAACTAGTAGTTAACCATGTCAAGAGGATGTTCAAAACACAAGATCCCATGATGCAGTTCTACCTAAAAAAAATCAGGTCTGTCATACTTCGACCTAGAGAAGTGAGACTAGAGTACTACTAGGAAATACCTATTATAGATGAGCCAGAATTGGTCAGTGTGATAGTTGTAATAGGAGATCAAGGATGGATGAGCCCAATTTTCACCTTCCTGTAGTGAAAGATGTTGCCAGATGATCCAAAAAAGGTAAGATGCATGAAGAATAGGGCAAAGAGATATACTATCCTGGATGGAAAATTATACAGGAAGTTAATAGGAGGGCCACTCCGATATTGCCTAACGCTAGGAGAGGCAAAGTACGTGTTGAACGAGATCCACGAAGGAGATTACAAGGATCATTGAAAAGAAAGTTGTTTGGCTCAAAAAATACTCTCCCAAGGGTATTTCTGGCCATATTTGTAGAAGGACATAGGTCTACACATCAAGTATTACGATAATTGCCAAAGACATGGAATAATCATCTGACAGCTAGCAGTACAGCTCAATTCCCTTATCAGCCCTTAACCGTTTGTTGGTGACGATATATTACTTTACCAAGTAGGCGAAAATACTTTTTCTAGCTAGAATTCGCTAACAAGAGGTCTAGAAGTTCATATCGGATAACATAATCTGTCAATTTGGTTTGCCATATACTTTAATATCAGACAATGGAAAATAATTTACAGGAGAGTGGATCAACGATTTTTGTAGAGAGTATGGGACAACGTAGATATTTTCCATGCCACAGTATCCACAAGGCAATAGACAAGTTGAAACCACAAACAAAATACTAATAAAAGTGTTAAAGAAGAGGTTTGGAGAAGCAAAGAGAAGATGGATAGCAGTCTTCCATAGTGTGTTATGGGCCTACAAGACAACTACTAGAACCTTTACAAGGATGTCTCCATTCGCTATGGCCTATGGAATGGAGGTAGTGATACCAACAGAAAATAGTTTTCCCATAATAAGATCAAGAATAGTACAGACTGACCAGAACAACCAACAGATAATCGTAGAATTAGATTTGCTAGAAGAAAAATGAGAAGCGGCATTGATAAGGCTAAAGTTATCATAAGAAGCTGCAAAATCACTTTAATAAGAGAGTCCGCCACAAGCGATTCAAAGAAAGAAACCTAATGTCGCATGAGTATTCCAGAATATAGAAGAGAAAAATAGTAGAAAGTTCGGTCCTAACTGGGAAGGGTCACACATAGTAGCAAAAATAGGACATAAATGAGTGTATTACATGGTGATAATGACAGGTTAAGAGTTTCCTAAACTATTGAATACATATAACCTAAAAAGATATTATCAATAAAAAAATCTCTTCTGATCGCTAGTAGCCTGTGTGCGGATATAAAACTAAAGTTGGATCCCATCTAGATTCGGGCCTACGTGAGCCTTCTATGCCTCAATTGGAAGAGTAAGAAGCTGGTTGGAGCCCTACTCCGACATGAGTTTTATAGCACTAAAGATGGATACCACCTAGATCTAGGCCTACGTGAGTCTTCTCTACCTTAATTGGTAGAGTAAGAAGCTAGTCGGGGCCCTACTTTATCCTAAGTCCAAGAGCACTGAGGATGGATCTTGCTTAGATTCGGGCTTACGTGGATCTTCTTTGACTTAATTGGTAGAGTAAGAAGTTGGTTGGGGCCCTACTTTGCCATGAGTACAATAGCATTGAAGATGGACCCCACCTGGGTTTGGGCCTACGTAGGTCTTCCCTACTTTAACTAGCAGAGTAAGAAGCTGGTCGGGGCCCTACTCTAGCACGAGTAACTGAGTTGGGCTCTTCTGAGAGTTCGGTCATCGTAGCTCTTATCTACTTGAACAAGTAAAGTGAAGAATTAGACGGCCATGCTCTATCCTGAGTAACAGAACACAGAGATTTGTTTAGCTGATGAACAAATCCTCGAAACCCTCTTTTACCTATAGTTAAAAGAAGAGTGCTGAATGACTATAGTTTGCCTTAGACTAATAAAAGTACTATAGAATATTCCTTTTGGGAACAAAGATGAGCATTAGAAAATAATGCCTTGAAGGCATTAAGTTATACGCGGCGTAACACTAAGTTAGAGCCTTCTTAATGGACAATAACTTGAAAGTGCCTCCCCAAGAACAGAAAGTTGTACCGCACAAAATTCGAAGTAATTTTTTACTATGTGGTTATTTACGAAAATGTTCCACTTATGTAAAAGTTACATAAAATAGAACTTGGGGGGAAGAGGTAATCAGTATAAGCAGTGCAAGAGAATAGATTTGCTGAAGTATTTAAGTAGAGCATAAGGTTAAAATCTATGTTAAGTTAGAAAATAGTTCAGCAGTTGAATGTGCAGTGCAAACATGCAAGTAGAACATAATGTTAAAGTTTATACTAAAAGATAGATTAGCAGTTGGCTTAAGTTGGCTTAAAAACAAAGTTTTCATTAATATCAAGAGAAGTACAAGAGAAATCCCAAAAATGGCATAGTATAAAAAATAGTAACAAAAGTAGAATACAATAGAAACCAAGAAATAGGTTTTCATTTGACAGTAGATGACTGGTTGGCAGAAGATGAAATCTCAGCAACAAGATTTGGAGGATCGACTGCCTCATCCTGATCAATGTTGATAATAGGGACATGATGCAAGTCGCTGGCATGGGAAGGCGAACCGATCACTCTGGTTTGATCCAAATCTATGGTTCGCCCAACCTCCATGAGTTCACCTATGACTCAATCTAGGACAGTAATGGGGTTCCCCTCCTCATCTTGTTGTAATGGTGGGGCCTGCCCATAGTCACCAAACCAACTAAAAATCTCCTTGACAGGAAGACTTTCAGGGCCATCACAATCTTCGTTGTCTTTTTTGTCCTCCTCCTCCTCATACTAAATTCGAATGGCCTCAAAGCCTTTGTGATAGGCCTTGGTAGAAGCCTTCTCTACCAACTAAAAGTATTGGGCTTGCAGTTGACCAAGCAGCCTCTTGGTCTTAGCCTTATCTTCTTTGGCTTATACTACCCTAGCTATCTCAAGACCAGCCCTAAGGGAGCCTAGCTCAAGCTCTTATTGCTGTACTCTCTATTAGAGATCTGCCAGCTCTATGTCTCTCCTTTACACTCTCACCTTGTAGTTGGCCAATTATAGTTGAAGAATACCCTGGGGATCTGCCAACTTCTTATTTTTGGCCTCCAAGTCTAAGTTTTCCTTAAAAATTGGGCCAAGTTAGCCTTTATCTCCTCTTTAACCTCATCGAAAAATTGGCTAAAAGAAGCCAGTTTAGCCTGGAGCAGAGTAATTTTTCCTCATGCTCTCTAGTTAGAGTAGCTACCTGATTCTCTACCTCACTCCATTTCAGGAAGGCCAAGGTTCCTTAGGCATTGGCTTGTAAGAAGAATAAAGTAGTTGAGTGAGTAATGCATGAAAAGTAAATAGTAGGGTGGGAAGAGTAAAGAATTACTTGATAAAGGCCATGGACAAATTGATCGAAGCCTAGGTCAGCACTGGTCTAGTCCACAACATCCCAATCTTTAAGAGAAATGGAGTAGGAGAGCATAGAGGCAGTAATGACAGGGTTCCTCTACAGTGCCTATTGTAGACATGGTTAAAAGGGGGTCAAAAGTCGTTATTTTCATTTCCATCCTGGAGGAGGACCCCTCGACTCTTCCAGGGGAGTCAAAAAGTCACTGGGACCTCTTGATCAGACCCCATTAAAGGGGAAGGACTCCTCAAATTCTTCCTAATCAGCCTGTGCCTCTTATATGGCTGAAGTTCATAGACAAGGTTGTGTTCCCTGATGGTATCTGAGCTCTGCACCGTCTGAGCATAAATCTCCTTAGGAAGCTCAGTAGATGCAACAACTGCAACAACAACAGTAGAAACAAGAAACAAATGTAGAGGTAAAAGCTAGGTCATCTTGCTCCTAAAGTACCAATATCAATTGGCCTGCTTCTTTAGTGAGGGTGGAGGCACAATGAGCCAGATTCTTCTTCTTCTTCTTTCTACCCTGGTCAGAGTGAAGAGTATCCCTAATGTTAGGGGTGGGAGAGAGAGGGAACTCTAAGAGGTTTATGTTCATGGCGTTGAAGAACCCTAAGGGGGTTAAAGGAGAAGGAAGGGCAGAAACAGAGGCAAAGGGAGAGGGAAGATCTTCCGAGATCTACTAGGCTTGATCAAAGGAAGCCCGTCATGCAGTAGTCAAGGCAAAATAGAAGGGGAAGGATAAATCTGATCTCCCTCAACCACCCCCTCAACAACTCTGGTTTGGAGGCCCACTACCACTAATCTCCTATCTTTCGACGCTTTGCACTGCTCTTTCATAGTCTTAGTTGTAGAAATGAAAAAAAAATCTGCGGAGAGAAAATAAAATAAAAGCAAAGTCACATTTAGCTATAGATAAAATTAAATAATGAGACACATCCAGGTATCTAAAAACCCGTCTTACCCTAGAAGGTCTGAGGGACTCTAAGTCTCCCATAAGGAGTACCAAGGGTGAACTTCCAATTCTAGGAAACAATTAAGGGGTCCTTGTACCACCCTTTATCAACACTAGGGAGAGATGGAACCAATGCAACTGCTGCACTCTTAGAAGACAACAAGTAATACCTAGGGCATTGAGGGATAGCTTGCAAATTGTATTTGGAAGAGAAGTTATTAAGGGTAATGTCCATCTTCTTTACTATCTCTACCAGGCGGTAGAAGTTGCCAAACATTTAGTCTAGGGCCTAATTTATCTTACTCAACACCTCCCTGAGAAAGGGAGAAAGAGGAAAACTAAGTCTAGCCTTAATTTGGCCGGCGTAGACCATAATTTTCCCCTGACGACATTTGTCAGGGTCCCTGGGGTCTTTGTAGACTAGAATAGACACAGAAGTAAGGATATAAAGTCCCTTCCAAATTTGGGTCATGTTGGCACCCATTGAGAAATTAAGACTGCAAAAAAGAAAAGGTAAGAGAATAAGATTACCTCAACCTGAAAGAGGTAAAAATGATAGTGAAGTAGAAAGAAAAATAGAGAAATTTTTTTTCATAAAATGCAAAGAAACGAGATCACAAAGACCAATAGCATAGTAAGAAGGAAAATTAGCACAAAGTTTTCTATTTATAGAAGAATGTAAAAGAGTGCGTATGTTTGGGAGGACAGCTTGATCCAACCTAACCGTGCAGCTTGGGGCGAAGTGTTGATTGTAGTAGGGCATGTGAACAAATGAAAGACAATTCTTCTCAACCATTAGAAAAAGATTTGAAATGATATAGCATTAAATACATCGATTCATTAAGAGTAGAAGCAATTATAGAGGATCTTGGCAGCAAATCAAGAGAAGGTTACGTGTTTCAAAGAGACGACGAAATTTTACATCTCCTCGAGAGGAGGTAATTGTAAAGGGAAATAACCGCGTGGTTATCTAAACAGTACACTTGTCTAGGCCAGTTGATGGTACCATATGCAGATCAGCTTATGGGGGCTACCCAACAACAGAGCAAGTCAAAGTAGAGATCACCTAGTCTAGCTAGAAGGGCAGCGCAGCACTGAATAAGACTTGGTCTGCCAAGCAAGGCAGATTTGGTCAAAGAATACCCATAATCTTGATATGCGCAAGTCAAGCCCAAGGATTTCGGAAGAGATATCCTCATTATAACATATCAAATCTAGAAGATCCTCATTCCATTTAGGATTCAAGGTATCAAGGAATTCTTTGGGATCATCTCTCATGAGAAAGGAAAACCCTAATTCGAGGGAATGATCTATAAATAGCACAATTTACACAGAAGAAAGGATCTTTCGGGAGGATTGGAGGTCTAACCAGTTAATTAAATTATTTCTCTGCTTCTCTAACTTAAGCGTCATAGAGTTTTTGACAAGTAACATGTCAGCACTAACGAGAAGGTCGAAGGAGTGACTTCAGATCCGTGAGGCAAAGTCCATTAGCATCGTTCACCAGAATTTGACCCCACAATATACATATTTGAAAAAGAAACTTGTCCATAAGTATCGAGAACATATTTTAAAACACTCCAAGAATACCTAAAGAGGTCCAAGTTATTTGACCGACAAAACGTTGACTAGTTCTCAAATTCTGAATTAATTGACCAAGTAACAATATGCCATAGAGACATTGTAGCTGTAAGTAGCTAATATTGATGATGAAAGAACAAACTAAATATCACTTACCCCTTGCAATTTGAAATGAAATTTTCAAGCTAAGCACAAACAAAGGAATATCAATGACAAATATAATAAAATTACTTCTGTTTGTCACGTTATTAAGGATGATCGTAATGTATTTCTCAGTTACAAGTAATTGTTAGATACATCAGTTCCAAGATACTTGGCATTTCACAAATTTTTGTTCAATGATATATGTATATAATGTCACAAGACTAAATGTTATTTTAATGTGTCAGTTTGATCATACCTTATCAAATGTACTCTGCTTTTCACCCTGAAACTTCATTGTCATCATTGATCATGCATGCTTCTTGTAGGTTGCCAATACTTCAAGTATTGTCCTAATAAACAAACCATTAGAACAAAGAGAAACTATTTTAAAAGAGAAAATAACAACAATAATGATCAAAACATATATATTTTCTTGAAAAGATTACAACAAAGATAGTATCATTGAAAAGAGTAAGAGATCAAAGATTTTTATCATGGCCCTAATGAGAGATAAATACCTCTTTCCCAAAATGGCACTAAAAGAACTCTCCCACGCTGCATAGTCGTTCTTTTTGCAAAATCAAAGTCACAACTTACCTATCATGACATAGTGGCACACACACACACCTCATTTTAACCGAAGATAGACATCAATGCAATTAGTGTGATATAATGCACCCTTTGAAAAAGGAAAAAATAATACTAGCCATCTTGTTGAAGTGAATTAACAAATAAATTAAGAACTTGAAGTGAATATAAATAGAGTAAAGTATTTGGGGTTGAGTTTCATCAACATTAACTAAATAATAAAAAAAATCCACAAATCCAAAGCTAATGTTGCCAATTATGATCAAAACAACAATTTTGTGAACTGAATGAAAACATATGTAAATCTGAAGCCAATGTTGCCCTTTATAGCTTATGTTACCTCTTATAAATAAATAGAGAAGCAATTTTACAATATTTTCTCTATCGTCAAAATATAAATTATTATGGGAAAAAGTTTCAAAGTCTAAGCATATATACATAAACAAATGACCAATTAGAATGTAAGCACAATGAGTAGAAAAACCAATGACATGCCAACAAATATTACATTCGAATAGGAAAGAACATTCCAACAATTGGGGTAAAATTATGTTTCTCCTATTTTCTAAATAAGAGGGAGAATTATATATAGCCTAGATGCAGCCCATAAATCTTTATGTTTTTCATTTTGGAAAAAACTAAATAATCTTTTTTTAATGATATGTATATGAAAGAAGAAATTAGAAATGAATGCATTCTTAAAAATAAACGTGTAGCTACAATATGCAACTAAGAATGATAATATCACCATTAGAAGGGATGGATTTAAATAAAATTGATACCCGAGTATATGGGATAAGGCTCTGATGATGGCAATGATGTTTTTTATACTTTTATGTTTCTAGAGAGCTCAAAAAGTTTGATATTCTACAAAGAGAAATTCTTTCAATGCAATATATAAGGAAAAAATTCACAAGAGTTATAGAAATTATTTTGCACTTTACCTTATCAAATCAATCGACATAATCTTTTAATGGATCCGAAGCCCTCTATCGGTGTGATTAAAGTGTTGGAGGAGGAATCCTTCCTCAAATCAATTAAAGAATTATTTTGGAATTCTGAAACCACTTCCATAGTTTCTTTTTCTATAAATGGCCCAGAGAGTTTAGTTTCTAATTTGAATTTGTTGCTTAATGCTTGTCAATATTACTAAAATAAACCCAAACTCAAAGCATATTTACAGACAACAATAAGAGATTAGGCATACCTCCTATTTTGTTCTAAATGTAAATAGGAAGCATAAACTAAACTAAATTGGAAGACTAAACATTTAATCAGTAATAATTTCAGGCAAGAAAACATATGATATAAGTCAGTTTACCATTTCACATAGATTAATGATGGCCCCAACAACCATTCGAAGAGTTTGAGGATCCTCAACATTATCTATTGTAATTGACAATAGTCTAAAGCTCCTAATTGGTTTTTGTCATTATAGAGAAAGTCAAATAACATGAAAGAACCAGAGAACACTCCATCTATCTATTATCTTGAAAAGAGAAATCATGTCAAAAGAATGGAGAAGCTAATGTTAGCTAAACCTAAACTTCTTGCATTGTGCAATCAAACAAGTAATAACCAAGAAAGAAGGAAAAAAAAAAAACAATAATGACCACTATAACTTGTAATGTTATGTAACTATGTTATCTTAAAATTTTGTTTCCTAAAAAATTTATTTATTTATTTATTTTTTTCAATATAACATTATTATAATGGTCTTGACAGTTAGTAAAATAACAAACATTTAGCTCTATTTTATTTGATTTCTAGTAATCATTTATTTTTAACAGTGTTATACATTATATCTTGTAATTTTGATATTGCTTATGATAGTAATTTTTTTTCCACTTGTTTGTTTGTACTTCTTTTTTACTCTCTATATGTCAAACAGTGGATGGTATGTAGCTAATTATTTTCAGTATGGGTTGGTTAATGTATCGATGAACATCTTGTAACTATCTTGAAATGAATTTGTATGTGCAGCCCCTATTTTATGGGGATTTTTCTTTTTAACTTCTCATTCATTAACAGCCATGAAGTAGCCTATCCACTTCAACTATTTTACTTTTTATTTTTTTATGAATAGAAGTAATTATGTGAGTTAGTTAAAGAATTGTAAAATGATCAACTTTGTAACTAGTCTAAAGGCATTTTGGTTCATTTATTTGTGTTTAAGAAGGGGTTATGGAGTTGGGCATGATCTATGCCCGCATTCTCTTTTGCCTCACCCCCATATTCGTCAAACTTGTTCACTATTGACAAAATCTAGGAATTTAGAATTGAAATACATGTATTTTTTTGTTCTTATTATTTACAAGTTGGTGTGTTTAGTTAAATTTGTTTTGATTGCACAAACTCTACTTCTTTCCCATTTTTTTTTTGTTTATAAAGTTAAACTAGTTAGGAAGTAATTCAATTATGCATTTCATTAAAAATGTCAATATTTGGACTTATGATTATGATTGATAGAGGTAGAACTCTAGTTTCAAAAATGAAAATATATTTTTTCCTCAGAGAGGAAAGTGCAGGTTTTCTGGGTTCTAAAAGCTTTAATTTATCAGGTTTGGAAAAGAAGAGATAGTGAACTGAGGGAGATAATGAAGCTTAGTAGAAGGGAATCAACCTATCATGAGGAATTGAAGAGGAATAAATATACACAAACGTACAGATTAAGATTTAGACATATAGATCATGACGCACAAGATAACATGGTTTGGTTCAATACTAGATCATACATAAGCATTAGCATTAAAGTTAAATAAAGTTGAAAACCATTAAACTGTAACCCTTTTTCAACATATTCATCTGAAACTTCACCATAGCTTTGGTTTCAATAAGTTTCTATTTTAGGCATAGAACTTTCCTGCATTGTTACATATATATGTAATTTGATTAAAATTTCAACACTTATTCATAAATAACAAAAAAAGATTAGTTAATAGAGTCTACATGTATTCCCTTAGTCAAGATGGAAATGTCACCACGAGTCCACGACTAGTGAATGCCAAGCGAAGCACACACAATGGAGCTTCTTATTACTCTTTTGAATTTTATCGCTAACTCTCTTTACCATTGACAAAAGCTTTCAAATCAGATTCAACCTGAAAGCGCCTTCGATCCACGAGGTACGCGGATTCGTTTTTGATTTTTGAGGTTTGGGAGTCGCCACCTAGTTATTACGGTCTAGGAACCGAACATTGACCCTACAAAGATAAAAACAACTAATCTACGAATAGAAAAACTATGGTCCGAGGATCACATTACGGGATTGGAAGGTATTAGGCATTAACCCCGCCCGGCAAAACGCCGATCTCTACTATTCCCCAAAGAAGATTACATTGCTAAATAACCTAAAATAAATAAATAAAATAATAAAAAAAATTAAAAAAGTTTACCTTGATGATCGCAACAATGGTTCCGTTAGAACTGACGGAGAGATTCATTGCTTCGTTTTCGTCACTAGATCCGCTTCTGATCTTCTAAGATGAAGTTTCTTCTTCCTAGATCTGAGTGTTTTTTTTATTTTTTGATAGATTTTTTAGTATTTTAAAAGGGTTTCTGAGTATTTTTTGAGCAAAATTTGGGGTTTGGATGTTAGGTAAGGAGTTAGGGTTTCAAAATTAGGGTTTGGAAAGGCTATGGAGACTTTTTGACCTACTTGTTCTAGGGTTTATTTTTTCATACAAAAATAAGTTGTAGAGACCCATATTTATAGATTTTTTTTAAGAGCTTTTTAGATAGAGTTAGAGTTAGATTATGTTTCTTTTAAATAGTTTTAGAGTTTAATTATGTTTCTTTAAGATAGTTTTAGAGTTTAATTATCTTTCTTTTAGATAGTTTTAAAGTTTAATTAGAATTCTATTAGAGTTTTAACTTTGATATTATTAGATTGATTAGGGTTTTGAATTAAAGTCTCACTTGATTGACTAGAATTTAGGGTTTTGACTTAAGTCTTTCTTAATTGACTTGATTTTAGGATTTTGACTTAAGTCTCACTTAATTGACTAGATTTTAGGATTTAACTTAAATCTTACTGGATTGACTTTAATTTTAATTAGGATTTCACTTTACATTAATTAATGTTTTAATTATTAATTTTAAAAAATTTAATTATTAAAATTAAAAAATTACTGTTTTGCCCTCGAAAAGGACTTTTTGCATTTTAAGTCATTTTTCAATATTCCAAAATGCTTTGGAATCAATTTTTCGTAAAGAATTCAATGAGAATATTAGTTTGTGTCATTTATGAAATTTTTTATGTGAAATAGTCGTGACCTTTATGAGGGGCATTTTCGTAATTTTGTCAAATTTTATGAAAATTGGCGAAATGGTTTATTTGATTTTGATTTGTTATTTTATGTGTTTGAAAGAGTTTTCATAAGAGTAATGTAGGCTTTATGGATGTTTTGAGGTTGGGGGTATTTTGGTAATTTGGTCATTTTTTAGTGATTTTTATCGTAAAGCTTCTTTTTGTCTGCAAGATGATGATTTCTATATTTTTGGGGTCATATTTTCCTAGCATTGTGTGGTTTCTATAGTTTTATTAGTTTAAGATACCTCATCTGAATTTTTTAAACATATTTGGTAACAAACAGAACATTGGAATAACCATCCAGCATTGGGAATCGTCGCGATCGGATTGACTAGTTGATTAATCAGGCGAGTGCAAAAATGGGGTGTCTACAGATGCCCCTCTTAGACAGTGAGTTAAAGCAAATTAGATAGCAAATCTATTTTGGTAGATAGTGCGATATCCGAATGCCAAAGCTAGTGACAGTTCATTTTGCAGCCTAATTTAACAATTCGTCGGGACGTTGAGATCCTTGAGGGTAAAACTCTCCCCAAACAAGTTTGTCAGGTCCTCAAGCTTGAATTCTCACTGACAATGTCAGATTCTCGAATTTTAGAAAAATTTTCTTGACTAATGCAAAAGTGCACGTGTGTGCAATGTTGTGATGCTTACTGAGTAAAAATGTGTCAAGTCCTAGAGATCTTCTTTCACTGACAATAATGATTCAAAATTGAAATGTGTTTATGCAACGAAAGCAATCATGGTAAGGTTGAACAATGAGGTAATTGGAGTCATAACATTATAGGAATTTCGTTAAATCCTATTTAAAAATTTTTTTAAATTCAAAAAAGTTTGAGTCTCGTTTATCGGACTCGAGCCTATTGTAGCCACGCTTCTCGGGTTAAGGAACTTAAACAATCCTGTTAATTCATTCTATGATTCAAAAAAGTTGGAGTCTCATTTCTCAGACTCAAACTTATTAGAGCCACGCTTCTTGGGCTAAGGTTTACAAGAACTTAAACAATCCTGTTAATTCATTCTATGATTAAAAAAAAAATTAATGTCTCGTTTCTCGGACTCAAACTTACTAAGCCACGTTTCTCGAGCTTAGATTTATAGGAACTTAAACAATCCTATTACTTCATTCTATGATTCAAAAAAAATTAGAGTCTAGTTTCTTAGACTCGAACTTATTAAGCCATTTTTCTTGGGCTTAGATTTATAGGAACTTAAACAATCCTATTAATTCATTCTGTGATTCAAAATCGAGCTCAAACTCTGAAAGATCAGGCCTTTATTGCCTTATCATGCATCTGGATTCATAATTATCATTGGACTTCATCGTACTTTTAAGTAAGATTTTCCTTTTTTATCATGTAATTAAGAACAAAACTCTGGAATTAAATGACTTTCAAAAATGTCCCTAGTTTCAAGGTTGGCTTTAAGTGGAACTTGATTACGAGATTGATGGAATGGATTACGCTTGAAAAATATGGACTCTGATGTATGACAGATAGAAGAACTGACATTCCCTTAAATTTAAGACTCTTAAGATTATCATATGTGCAATAAGGGATTGATCATTTTCTTTAGAATTTCTTTTGAAAAATACTTGAGCTGGACTTAAAAATTTTTGATAAATATTCAAATAGAAGATCTTTCTCTTCAAAGTAGTTGATGATTCTACATTTTCCATTAGCTAAGATTTAAACAAGTAAACATATTTTTGAAGATCTTACAATGTTCAAGATGACTTCTGATTTTTTCGACTTCAACATTGTCTTCGTCGGATGTGAGCTCTTGGCTGAAAAACGAATATTGTGACTTGAATGGTTTTACATTTCCTAGTTTCTGCACAAACTTCCTTCTGAATTTTTCTTTTTGATAGGACCTTTCCTCCCATTTGATGATACTCTAATTTTTACTTAGGTTGCCTTTCCAGGTTTTCAACCTAGCAGGTTTTTCTTTTCTTTTTCTAAAGATGCCTTGATTTTTACCTAGGTCATCTTTTCAGGTTTTCAACCTAGCAGGCTTTCCTTTTTATGATTATGCCCTAACTTTTGCCTAAGTCCTCTTTTCGGGTTTTCGACTTAGCGGGCTTCTCTTTTTTCTCGATGATCTTAAATATTCAACTCGACAACTTCTTGGTTCCCTACACCTTAATCGAGTCAATTAGCATTCAGGAGAACTTAATAGGTGGGCTTAGGACATGGTTTAGAAAAAAAAGGATAAAAGGTTCGATTTCGCAAAATGTCCCTAGTCTAATATTCTCTTTTTTTGTCATTATTTTCTATAAATTCTTTTGACTCTTTTTTTCTAATGCCCCTAATTTGACATTTTTTTCTTTTCTATCAATTTTTTTTAATGCCCCTAGTTTGGCATTATCTTCTTTTGAACCTTTCAATAGGGGATTTTCCTTTTGGAAGGTAATTTTCTTAAAAGAATACATTTTTTTACGTGACCGAACCTGAAGTAACTTCTCAGGTTGCCTACATATCCCAAATATTTTTTTTCTTTTGGGATCAGGTCAAAACGTAGTTCATACTTAGACTTCTCTCCCAAGTTTTGTTGGTGTGGTTTAGAAAGAAACAGGTTATTTAATTTTTTTAGAGGTTGCAAGGGGTTAAAGAAAGTTATCTTTTTTTTTGTAAGACAGGGAAATGGTTCGACCAAAAGAGACCTCCTTTGGTGTATTGCTACTTGACTTTGTCCTGTAGACACCCCATTTTTGCATCCGCCTAATTAATCAAGTCGTCAACCCGATCGCAAAGGTTCCCAATGATGGATGTCTATTCCAATGCTTTATTTTGTTACCAGATATGTTTCAGAAATCCGGATGAGATATCTCGAACTGACAAAACTTAGAAACCACGCTACGCTAGGAAAATACTACCCCAGAAACATAGAAATCATCATCTTACAAACCAAAAAGAAGTTTCACGATAAAAATCACTAAAAATGATCAAATTACCAAAATACCCCTAACATCAAAATAACCATAGAGCCTACATTACGCTTAGGAAAATCCGTTCAAACACATAAAACAACAAATCGAAACCAAATAAATCATTTCACCAATTTTCACAAAATTCGACAAAATTACGAAAATACCCTTCATAAAATTCACGATCATTTCACACAAAAAATTTCATAAATGATAAAAATCAACTTTTTCATTGAATTCCTTACGAGAAACTGATCCAAAAACATCCTGGAACATTGAAAAACGACTTAAAACGTAAAAAATCCTCTCCGAGGGCAAAACGATAATTTCACAATTTTAATAATTAAAAATTTCGAAATTAATAAATAAATCATTAAATAATTTAAAGTGAAACATTAATAAAATTAATTATAAAATTAAACCAAAAAATTGATCAATCAGGCTTTCAAGAAAAATTGTTGATGGTTCGCAAGATATTTCTTTAAGGACCCCTCCATTTGGGGGTCCAAAGAATCAAAGATATAATAGAGGGGGGTTCTCCAAAAATTTAAAGTCAATCAAGCAAGACTAAAATCAAGATATTAAAGTCAATCTCATAAGACTAAGGTCAAAACCCTAATCTAAACTAATCAAGTCAATCTCATAAGACTAAAGTCAAAACCCTAAAACCCTAAAGACTAAGTCAAAACCCTAATTGAAACCCTAAAAGAAACCCTAATCAAACCCTAATGCTTCTAAAAACTTTATAAATAGGAGCCTCCACACCCTATTTTGGTATCAAGGAAAAAACCCTAAAAAAAGTAGGTAAAGAAGCCTCCATAGCCTCCCCAAAACCCTAATTTTGGAGCCCCAACTCCTTCCCTAACACCCCTACTCCGATTTTAGCCTAAAAAACACCCAAAAACCTCTAAAAAATATCCCAAAAATCCACAACAAATTCAAAGCACCCAGATCCAAGAAGGAGATACCTTACCTCGGAGATCAGGAATCAGATCCGGAGATAGAACGAAGTAAGGAATACGGTACAAGGAGCCATTCTAACCAGATCTGAGGGAATAACACTTTTGCAGATCAAAGGTAAATTTTTTTTATTTTTTTTAATCTAGGTTTATCATTAGCAATGTAGATCTATTTGGGATAAGTAGAGACCGGCATTGGCCGGGCGAGGTTGGTGCCTAACACCTTCCAACCTCGTAACATGATCCCCGGATTCAGATTTCTATAGTAGATTAGTTCTTTTTATCCCTTGTAGGGTCAATTTGATTCCTAGACCGCAATAACTAGGTGGCGACTCTCAAACCTCAACGGTCAAAAGCGGATCTGCGCACCCCGCGGATCGAGGGCGCTTTCAGTGGTGACTCCACTGGGGACTATTGAAGATCAAACTTGAAAAACCCCAAGTATGGGAGCATTGCCAAGATGACCTAGTTTTTTTTATTATTTAGTTTGATTTATTTTATTTATTTTTTCTGTTTATTTATTTTTTATCTTGATTGTAGATGATTTTGGGTATTGCATTTTTTTTTCTCCAATTAAGGATCACTTTTTGATGACCCCAAAATAATGAAAGATTCAAATTGACCTATGAAAATGATGGAATGATGAAGGTTGGACAGAAATATTAAAACGTTTTTAGAGAATATTCTAGTGAGTATTAAGTCTGGAAGCCTCTTAATAAAACATAGATCTCGTCGAGTAGATTAATTTAGAATCTGAGTTCACTCAATTTCGTTATCGGAAGCCTTAGATATCATCGATGCAAGTTCAATCTTTAAATCTGGAATTATTTCTGAATGAAAGTTGGGACAGCAACGTTAAAACTTTTTTACAGAATATTCTAGTGAGAATTAAGTCTGGGAACCTCTTAATAAAACGTAGATTTCATCGAGTAGATTAATTTAGAACTTGAGTTCACTCAATTTCATTATCAGAAGCCTTAGATATCATCGATGCAAGTTCAATCTGTAAATCTGGAATTATTTCTGAATGAAGGTTGGGACAGCAACGTTAAAACGTTTTTACAGAACATTCTGGTCAGAACTAAGTCTGGACACCTATTAATAAAATGTAGATCTCATCGAGTAGATTAATTTAGAACTTGATTTCACTCGATTTCGTTATCGAGAGCCTTAGATATCATCGATGCAACTTCAGATTGTATTTTCCTAATTCACAAAAAATCTGAATTTATCTAATGTTGGCAGGATTAATGTTCTTGAGAGTGAGCTCATCTCAACCATTGTCATTCTATCATCAATGTAACACCTATTAGAATCTCGATTTATTTTGGATCACCCAAAAGTGATCATTGATTGGACCTTAAAAATTATAAAAATTATGCCTATTGCAATGTTTGTTTGATCAATTATTATATGCCATGCTCATTAATTGATTTGCCATGATCTTGAAAGATATATTTGTGATGGGTTTGATTTCATCTTAATTTCGATGTGATGGGTTTTGGATTATTTTCTTGATCAATATTCATTTGATATCCATATGTGATGACATAATCTGACCCATGGGCCCACGTGTTTGAAAAAGGCCCCGGGCACACCCCACCCTGTTTTGCACACACCACAAGCACGTTTACTGTTTTACCCACTTACACGTCCCATATAGCCAACGTGGCACTAATGCGTGGTCCGGTCTCTTCGGAGATGCGAAGTCATTCATGAAACCCACAACTCCAGTCACGTACCTTAGGGTATATCAAACTGGGGGCATTAATACCGTTTGATCAGGTGATTCTGAGAGATATATTGATGCACCCAGGCTGGAGCGACCTGAGCCTTTGACCTATTGTGAGCCACACAGTCACATGTCCCGATTGCCAACGTAGTACTAGTACGTGGTCGGTCCCCTCGTGGGATGCCAAACCATTTATGAAAGCTACAACTCTTGACTCGTACCCGTAGGTATAAAAGATAATCTAAGTATATCAATTGCACTTCTTGGTCAAAACCGGTGCCTAAGCAAGATCTTGCCCCGCTGTACCCTACTGTACGAGGGGGATAGACTACGTCTATTCTAGACGAGAGGTATTTAAGTGGGCCCTTACTCTGCATTGTGCGCCACCTCTCAACTGGAGATCAAACTGGCTGTTTTTGACTTCAGAGAAGTGAGTTGAGGTTTTAGATTATCACCTACACGGTATATCAAACCAAGTCACCACGTATCGAAAGGTATATAGGTGTGCTTGGGCAAAGGTGGCCAGATAAAAATGCATTGCACGTAGTAAGCTTAGAGTCTAGAAACCTTCCCAGTAGGTCACGACTCGAACTTATCGTGGGTGTTCCCGGGTTGTTTATTGAATGAATGCATGTGATTGATGAATGTATGTGAGTGATGTGAATGATAAGATCAGGGTGTATGACTATCCTCAAAGATCAAGAATTTAGTTTTTTGAAAATTAAAGTGGGTGCACCAACCCAATAAAGAACCCATTCTTTTACAATAATGACCCAGTCCATCCCGATCCAACAATCATGGTGGGCCGAGCCATTTAAATTGAAAATGGAAATCAAAATTTCAAAAGAAGACAAATAATTTACAGAGAAGAATGTTTTCCAAAAAGAATTGTTCTCTAGAAAAAATATTTTCCATAAGAACAAGATTTTCCAAGAGAAAATGTTTTCCAAATAAAAACTATTTTTCAGAGAAAAAATATTTTTCAGAAGAAAATGTTTTCCAAAAGAAAAGAAAATGAAGGAAAAATGATTTACAAAAGATATATATTTGTATGAAAAATTATTGAAATATGTTTGAAGTTGTTATTCAATGAAAATATTATTTGTCAATATTTTTCAAGAGTGCAGTAAAATTATTTTTCTTCTGAATAATCATTAAATGGATGAACTTTTTAATGGATTGGTGCACAAAATTCTATAAAATCTCAGGGTTCATTTAAAATGTTATCAAGGGGGTAACACTGAAATTGGTTAAATTCACTTTCAAAGAGGTTTTAAGGGTTATCATTGTATCTAAGCTCAATCGTCTATCGTCTAGCTAGGGTTGTAAATCTGGTCAGTTAGAGTAAACGTCAATATCAAGTCAACAGTCAGAAATGACCTCAAAATTTCTCAACATCATCCAGTTGTTCTTTGAAAATCATAGTGCTTCAATCCTACCGGTTGTAAGCAATGTCTCAATTCTCATCAAGCTCGTTTGGGTAGTCTTGAGTTTTCATGGGTCATTTGGGTTAGCTCGAGTCCTTTTTTCTAGCAAGGTCATGTCTTCCTTAGATTGAGCCTACTCTTTCTTATTGAGTCAAGTTCGTCGAGTTTACAGAGGTGTCTGTCGCCCCTTCTGAATTGATCGTACGAAAGAAATTTTTGAATATCTCGAGCGTATTAACGAATTAACTAATAATCTAGCTTCAAAGACAAGAAGATAAGAGTCGGACTCAAGAAAGCAAAGGTCATTGACCTCGGAACAGAAATAAATTCCTAAAGAGATTCAAATAGAAACCATCTTATCTCTAGAGGAACACAAGGGGATAATGAATTTTCTCAGAAATTTCAAAAGACTTGTTCGTGTGATCATACGAGGGTATGTTAGGTACAAGCTTGGGTGTTGTTCAACACGGAATAGATACTCGTCTATATCGATGGAATCAAAGAAGATTTTATAAAATGTATCAGCACTATCCTTACTACATCTTGAGTTGAAAATCACATATTATCAGTCGATATGAGGATACCTTTTGAGCTGATCTCTGATAATGGGTCGTACTTCAAAGCATAAGTCATTATTCTGTGTACAAAGTCCAAAATCCGGCATCGCAGATCATCACTCTACTGTCCTCAGATTAATGGAGCAGTTGAAGCAGCTCGTAAGAGTTTCAAGATAATCATCAAGAAAATGTGTTAATCACACTGAGATTAGTTAGAAAAATTACCATTCACACTAGGGGCACATCATACTTCAATGCAGTCCTCTATTGGAGCTATTCCCTACTCTCTAGTATATGATATGGAAGCAGTTTTGCTAGTTAAATTGGAAATTCTGTATTTTAAGGTCTTGATGGAAAGGCAGTCGTCAGAAGCAGACTAGGTTCGCCAACGGTATGAAAAGTTAAATTTGATCGAAGAAAACGAGTTAAAGCCCTGTACCATGTGCAAGTTTATCTAAGAAGAGTCACCCGTGCATTTGACAAAAAGGTCAAAGCTCATTATTTACAAGTCAAGGATTTAACTATCAGACTTCAAAGAAAATTGAACACTCCTCCTCGACTATAGGAGAAAGTCTGAACCAAATTGGAGAAATTCATTCATTAAGAAAATACTGTCTGGAAAAGTCGTCAGACTTCAAGATCATGATGGAAATGAATTACCAGAGTCAACCAACCTTGACCGGATCAAATGGTACTACATTTAAGGAGGCCATCTTTGGCCGAATCAATTTTCCTGCTACCCAGTTCATTATGTCCTTTCTCAACCCTTTGCAGCTTTTTCAAAAAAATAATAATAATAATAATAATGCCTTTTTCTTTCTCAGCCCGATCACCTAACCTAGGGGAGGGAATATCTGAACTACGTTTTGGTCTGATCCCAAAAATTTGGGGTACGTAGGTAACCTGAAAAGTTACTTCAGGCCCGACCACATCAAAATAAAAAAATATATATAGATTCCCCGACAAAGGAAAAATCTAAAAAGAAAAAAATTCAAAAGAAAAAGAAATATCATTCAAAATGGGGAAGAAAGTTCAAGAAAAAATTTTAAATGAAATGCCACACAAGGGGCATTTGGGTTTTTGAGCCTCAAAATTTCTTTCTTTTTATGCCTAGTCCCAAGCCTACCTATAAAAGTCCTCTTAAGTACCGTGTGAAAAAGTCAAGGAGGGTAGCGAAACATGATCAGACAGTAATTCTAGAACTTCAGAGGAGAAGAAAAAGATAAAAAAAAAAAAAAAAAATGAAGAAGCCTGCTAAGTTGAAAACTCGGAAAGGGCGACTTAGGCAAAAATTAAGGCAAGCTCGCAAGGTTGAAAATCTGAAAGGATAATTTTGGCAACAATCAGAGCAAAGAAAAAAGAAAGAGCTCGTTAGATCGAAAACCTGAAAAGGCGATCTAGGCAAAAGCTAGAGCAAGCTCGCTAGATTGAAAACCTGAAAAGGCGATCTAGGCAAAAGTTAGAGCAATAAAGAAAAATAGAAGAAAATCCCAAGCTGAAAGCGGCCCGAGCTGAAACATCAGAAGTTCGAATCATCAAGTTCAATACTCAGCTTAAACCAGGCATAGATTCAGAAGCCACAAGTATCTTGTTTATGATCGATCTGAAAATTCTTACTTCCCCAAGTGAACCAATGGAGAAAAGGGTGAATTCTATGATGAGTCTCAAAAGGAAATATTTTGTCTTCTTGAGCCTGACTCAAAATCTTCAATAAAATTAATCAAAATTAAAAGTTGGATCTTTATTGCGCTTGTGGTAATCAAATATTTCAAACCTTCATACAAGGGGCATTTTTCTTTTTCATCTAAATATGTAATTCTCCCCCTTATACTAGGGGCATTTTTTAATGATGTGTTCAATGCCATGTTTATTGTCAAACTAGAGACATTTTGTTTTTGAGCAATGTTAATCCTAAAAGATAATGAGAACTCCAAACTTAATGTTACCCTCTTCATAACAGTTCTTCAAAAAACTCTTGAGGTTCAAAAGAAATAAAAACTCAGGTTTTAAATTCATAAAACTTTTAGATAAATCCTTGAGGTTCAAACAAAAGCACTTAGGATCTCACATTTGACTATGTCCAGAGATCAACTAATATGGTATTCCCAGATCCAATCATTCCTGGATTCGATCATTTCTCTTCCAGATTCAGTATCTTCCAAATTTATTCAATTCACTCTGATCAGTTTTTTCCAAATTCATTCATTCTTTCCCAAAAGTCTTTTATACCATCGCCAATTTTGCTCAGTTGCTGCTAAGGATAAACTTGGATTTTGCTCAGTTGCCGCCAAGGGTTTTCTTGGAATTATGCTCAGATGCCGCCGAGGGTTTTCTCGGAACTGCCGCCAAGGGTTTTCTTGGAATTATGCTCAGATGCCACCGAGGGTTTTCTCGGAACTATGCTCAGATGCCGCTAAGGGTTTTCTTGGAATTATGCTCAGATGCCGCCGAGGGTTTTCTAGGAACTATGCTCAGATGCCGCTAAGGGTTTTCTTGGAATTATGCTCAGATGCCGCCGAGGGTTTTCTCGGAACTATGCTCAGATGCCGCCAAGGGTTTTCTTGGAATTATGCTCAGATGCCGCCAAGGGTTTTCTTGGAATTATGCTTAGATGCCGCCGAGGGTTTTCTCGGAACTATGCTCAGATGACGCCAAGGGTTTTTTTAGAATTATGCTTAGATACCACCGAGGGTTTTCTCGGAACTATGCTCAGATGCCGCCAAGGGTTTTCTTGGAATTATGCTCAAATGCCGCCGAGGGTTTTCTCGGAACTATGCTTAGATGCCGCCAAGGGTTTTCTTGGAATTATGCTCAGATGCCGCCGAGGGTTTTCTAGGAACTATGCTCAGATGCCGCCAAGGGTTTTCTTGGAATTATGCTCAGATGCCGCCGAGGGTTTTCTCGGAACTATGCTCAAATGCCGCCAAGGGTTTTCTTGGAATTATGCTCAGATGCCGCCAAGGGTTTTCTTGGAATTATGCTCAGATGCCGCCGATGGTTTTCTCGGAATTATGCTCAGATGCCGCCAAGGGTTTTCTTGGAATTATGCTCAGATGCCGCCGAGGGCTTTCTCGGAATTATGCTCAGATACCACCAAGGGTTTTCTTGGAATTATGCTCAGATGCCGCCGAGGGTTTTCTCGGAATTATGCTCAGATACCGCCAAGGGTTTTCTTGGAATTATGCTCAGATGCCGCCGAGGGTATTCTCGGAATTATGCTCAGATGCCGCCAAGGGTTTTCTTGGAATTATGCTCAGATGCCGCTGAGGGTTTTCTCGGAATTATGCTCAGATACCGCCAAGGGTTTTCTTGGAATTATGCTCAGATGCCGCCGAGGGCTTTCTCGAAATTATGCTCAGATGCCGCTAAGGGTTTTCTTGGAATTGTGCTCAGTTGCCACCGAGGGCTTTCTCGGAATTATGCTCAGATGCCGCCGAGGGTTTTCTCGGAATTATGCTCAGATGCCGCCAAATGTTTTCTCGGAATTATGCTCAGATGCCGCCAAGTGTTTTCTTGGAATTATGCTCAGATGTCGCCAAGGGTTTTCTCGGAACTATGCTCAGATGCCGCCAAGGGCTTTCTTGGAATTATGCTCAGATGCCGCCGAGGGTTTTCTCGGAACTATGCTCAGTTACCGCCGAGGGTTTTCTCGGAACTATGCTCAGATGCCGCCAAGGGTTTTCTTGGAATTATGCTTAGTTGCCGCCGAGGGCTTTCTCGGAACTATGCTCAGATGCCGCCAAGGGTTTTCTTGGAATTATGCTCAGTTGCCGTCGAGGGCTTTCTCAGAATTATGCTCAGATAACGCCAAGGGTTCTCTTGGAATTATGCTTAGTTTATATTTACTTCATGCTCAGATTTGACTCATTTCCAACTCAAACTCTTTGAAATCTATCTCAGATTTTGAGCCCACACACTTGCACAGTTGTTACATCAGTCAAGGAGAATTTTTTAAAAAATTCAAGGATCTGACACTGCCAGTGAGAGCTCGCGCTCAAGGTCCTGACATTTTTCTAGTTCGGGGAGAATTTTACGCTCAATGATCCGAATGCCCCGACGAATTGTTAAATCAGGCTGCAAAATGAACTGTCACTAGCTTTAGCATTCGGATATCGCACTATCTACAAAAATAGATTTTCTACCTAGTTTGCTTCAACCCTCTACCATAGTGGGGCATCTGTAGACACCCCATTTTTGCATCCGCCTGATTAATCAAGTCGTCAACCCGATCGCAAAGGTTCCCAATGATGGATGTCTATTCCAATGCTTTATTTTATTACCAGATATGTTTCAGAAATCCGGATGAGGTATCTCGAACTGACAAAACTTAGAAACCACGCTACGCTAGGAAAATACTACCCCAGAAACATAGAAATCATCATCCTACAAATCAAAAAGAAGTTTCACGATAAAAATCACTAAAAATGATCAAATTACCAAAATACCCCTAACATCAAAATCACCTTAAAGCCTACATTACGCTTAGGAAAATCCGTTCAAACACATAAAACAACAAATCGAAACCAAATAAATCATTTCACCAATTTTCACAAAATTCGACAAAATTACGAAAATACCTTTCATAAAATTCACGATCATCTCACACAAAAAATTTCATAAATGATAAAATCAACTTTTTCATTGAATTCCTTACGAGAAACTGATTCCAAAATATCCTGGAACATTGAAAAACGACTTAAAACGTAAAAAATCCTCTTCGAGGGCAAAACGATAATTTCACAATTTTAATAATTAAAATTTTTAAAATTAATAGATAAATCATTAAATAATGTAAAGTGAAACATTAATAAAATTAATTATAAAATTTAAACCAAAAAATTGATCAATCAGGTTTTCAAGAAAAATTGTTGATGGTTCGCAAGATATTTCTTTAAGGACCCCTCCATTTGAGGGTCCAAAGAATCAAAGATATAATAGAGGGGGGTTCTCCAAAAATTTAAAGTCAATTAAGCAAGACTAAAGTCAAGATATTAAAGTCAATCTCATAAGACTAAGGTCAAAACCCTAATCTAAACTAATCAAGTCAATCTCATAAGATTAAAGTCAAAATCCTAAAACCCTAAAGACTAAGTCAAAACCCTAATTGAAACCCTAAAAGAAACCCTAATCAAACCCTAATGCTTCTAAAAACTTTATAAATATGAGCCTCCACACCCTATTTTGGTATCAAGGAAAAAACCCTAAAAAAAGTAGGTAAAGAAGCCTCTATAGCCTCCCCAAAACCCTAATTTTGGAACCCCAACTCCTTCCCTAACACCCCTACTCAGATTTTAGCCTAAAAAACACCCAAAAACCTCTAAAAAACATCCCAAAAATCCACAACAAATTTGAAGCACCCAGATCCAAGAAGGAGATACCTTACCTCGGAGATCAGGAATCAGATCCGGAGATAGAACGAAGTAAGGAATACGGTACAAGGAGCCATTCTAACCAGATCTGAGGGAATAACACTTTTGCAGATCAAAGGTAAATTTTTTTTTATTTTTTTTAATCTAGGTTTATCATTAGCAATGTAGATCTATTGGGATAAGTAGAGACCGGCATTGGCCGGGCGAGGTTGGTGCCTAACACCTTCCAACCCCGTAACATGATCCCCGGATTCAGATTTCTATAGCAGATTAGTTCTTTTTATCCATTGTAGGGTCAATTTGGTTCCTAGACCGCAATAACTAGGTGGCGACTCAAAATCTGAACGGTCGAAAGCGGATCTGCGCACCCCGCGGATCGAGGGCGCTTTCAGGTCCAAGTTTCAGGAACTCGATATCTAGATTGGTCTGTCAAGTAAAGTTTTCTTTTGAAAAGGAAAAATCTTCAGTCTTCTTCTATAAAATTGAGTGTGATTGATTTCTTTGTATTTGACATTGACTCCTTCAACCCTTTCCAAAATTTCGAAGAAAATCTCATATTCTTTTACCAATGAGAACTTTTTTCTCTCAAGTAAAAAATATGATGGATCCCTTCTTGCGGATCTTAGCACCTTTGTCGATGGTTTCATCTACATCATTCTTGACCGATAAACTTCGACTTTGAAGTTCACCCTCGACTTTATGTTTTGATTTATTTTGGTACAATCTATTCTGATGAGACCATGTAGGAACATTGTTGAATTTCTTAAGTAAATTTATTATTCTCTCATGTTTCCCTAAGGATAATGTATCACCAATTTGCACTTATTGAGTGTACTCTTTAATTCCAATATATATTAAGTTTGATTAGTGAGCTCTAAGTCAATCCTCATGTTAGATATTATGCTCAAATCATTATTACATTCATGATAATGAGAAGTTTCTTTATTCTATTAGAATTAAAAATATAGACTGACAAACTCGACTAAAACTCAAAAATTAAAGAGAGACTAAAATAACTGAAAAGACTGACGAGAACTGAACTGAAACTAAAAGAAAACTCAGGGATGCTGATCTACAAAGCGGGGAGATCCTTATGGGCGGATGGACATAATACTATGGTGCAAGGGTAGACTTCTTGGACTTGACATTATTACTTTGCCTAGATAACTCTTTTGACAGACCTAAAATGGCATAGACAGAGGTTTAGAACGTCTAGGAGCAATTCTTACTTGAGTGGAAGTACACCAAGATTAACCATTGATTTTGAAGGTTTGACTATTAACCACATGATTAAAATTTTAAAATTAGCCCAAGTCCGGTCGAAAATATTAAATCCAAATGCATTATAAGTTTATAGTGACCAAGAAGGTGAGAAATGTTAGAAATAGGTCTACCCGTGATTGGGATGGAGCTTCTGATCAGACAAAATAATTTGATTATAAGATCGAATCCTTTTGGTATAAAATAGTCTGAGTCTTTGAAAGTAAAACCAATTGGTCCAACTGGTTTGGTGTTGATTAGTTTGATCCATTTGTTTATTGGACCAATTGATTTAAATTTCACACATTGGGTCAGACCAATATTGTGGGTCTAGTTTGAATGGTCCGAATTGGTCCACTCACTTACCTTTGGGTTAGATTAAATAGAGCAACCCGGGAATACCATAGTCAGTTCGGGTCGTTGAAAGCGCCCTCGATCCGTAGGGTACACGAATCCACTTTTGATTTTTTAGGTTTGGGAGTCGCCACCTAGTTATTACGGTCTATGAACTTAACATTGACTCTAAAAGGCAAATAACACTAATCTACAAAAGAAAATACGGGTCCGGGGATTACGTTACGGGGTTAGAAGGTGTTAGACACCAACCTTGCCCGGCAAACGCCGGTCTCTACTAATTCCCAAAAATGATTACATTGCTAAAAAGACCTAAATAATAAATAAATAAATAACTATTTACCTTTACGAATGCAACGGTTTTGTTCCCTCAGATCTGATAGAATAGCTTCTCGTACAGCACTCCTCGTTTCGTTCTGTCATCGGATTCGCTTCAAACCTCCAAGGCGAAGTACCTCCTTCTTAGATATGAATTTTTCTAATTTATTTATGGATTTTTAGATGATTTTGAAGGGTTTCTAGGTGTTTTTTGAGCTAAAGTTGGGATATGGATGTTTGGTAAGGAGTTAGGACTTCAAAATTAGGTTTTATGGGAGGCTAGGAAAGCTTTTTGACCTATTTTTCTTAGGGTTTACTTTTTCATACGAAAATAGGTTGTAAAGACCCTTATTTATAGATTTTTTTAAGTGCTTTTTAGATAGATTTAATGTTTGGTGGCCCATTTATTTAAGTGGGACCCACATGATATTTAATAAAGAACCCTCTATTTGGGGGTTCTCTAAAAACTTAAAAAATCCTCATTTTATGTAAATCAAAATTTAAAATTCAAATAAACCCTAATTAAAACTATTTAATCTTATCTCTAAGAGACGTAATCAAACCCTAATATCCCAAAAGCTCTTTAAAAAAGAGTCTCTACCATCTAAATTCGCAAGTCAAGAAAAACCCTACGAAAGAGAGGTCAAAACTCTCTCAAGACTTTCCAAAACCCTAAATTTGAAGCCTCGGGTCCATACTTAACACCCAAACCCTATCTTTCACCTAAAAAATACCTAAAAATTCTTAAAATACCTTTAAAAAGTAAGAAAATATTCAGATCTAGGAGGGAAAACCTCATCTCGAAAATCAAAAGTAGATCTAGCAACGGAGATAAAAGCGGGCAGATTCACACAAGAAATGCTCTTCGCTAGTTTTTTAGGGAATCAACCGTCGCAATCACCCAAGTAAAAAGGGTAATCTTTTTATTTTAATTTTTAGGCCATTTTTTTCTTGCAATGTAAAATTTTTGAGAAAAGTTGAGATCCGACATTCGTCAAATGGGATTGGTGCCCCTTCTAATCCCGTAATGTAATCTTCGGACCCATTTTTTTCGTAGTTCAGTATCTGTTATCCGTTTAGAGTCATGTTTCAATTCCTAGACCTTAAAATTAGGTGGTGACTCCCAAAAATCAAAAAGTGGATCCACACCTATGAATCGAGGGTGCTTTCACATCCATAAAAAAATCATGACCAGATGAGGAACCAGAGTAAGAGTAGAGGTAGAGCCAATAAGACCTGTACATGGGCCATTCTGGGTCTTGCATATCTGGGCTTACCAACACTTTAAGTCAATAGTACCTGAGAAGCAAATCTTGCCAAACATTTATAAAGGTTGTTGTTACTAAAAGCGCCCTCGATCCGCGGGGTGCGCGGATCCGCTTTTGACCCTTGAGGTTTGGGAGTCGCCACCTAGTTATTACGGTCTAGGAACCGATCAATGACTCTAAACGGATAAAAACTAATCTAAAACCAAAAAAAAAACTGAATTCGGGGATCAAGTTACGGGGTTGGAAGGTGTTAGGCACCAACCCCGCCCGGCCAAAGCCGGTCTCTACTAAATTCTCAAGTAAATTACATTGCTAAAACCTAGATAAGAAAATAAATAAAAATAAAAGGTTTACCTTTCTGATGGCAAGGACTTGGTTCCCTCAGATCTGACAAAAAGAACTCCTTGTACCGTGCTCCCTTGCTTCGTTCTGCTTCCGGATTTGACTTCGGATCTCCGAGGCAAGGTATCTCCTTGTTTTTGAATCTGAACTCTTCAAGTTCGTTGCGGATTTGGGGATGTTTTTAGAAGGCTTTTGGGTGTTTTCTAGACTAAAATTGAAGGAGGGATGTTAGCTAAGGAGTTGGGGCTCCAAAACTAGGGTTTATGGGGGGCTAGGGGAGCTTCTAGACCTACTTCTCTTCTCTTAGGGTTTATGATTTGATACGAAAATAGGGTGTGAGCACCTCTATTTATAGATGTTTTTAGGGGTTGATTTGGGTAGAGTTAGTGTTTAATTAGAGATCTTTTAATTAGAGTTGTGTTTTAGTTAAAATTGTTTTGTGTAGAATTGTGTTTTAATTCAAATTGTTTTGTGTAGAATTGTGTTTTAATTCAAATTGTTTTAGGTAGAATTGTTTTTAAGTTAGAACTCTATTAGATAGAGTTATTATTTAATTAGATCTCTATTATGACTTTTGGTCTTATTTGATTGACTTTTAATGTTTTGACTTTAGTCTTAATTGATTGACTTTTAATATCTTGACTTTAGTCTTGCTTAATTGACTTTAATTTTGACTTCAGTCTCACTTGATTGACTTTAATACCTTGACTTCAGTCTTGCTTGATTTACTTTGATTTTTGGAGAACCCTCTTCCATTATTTCTTTAATTCTTTGGACCCCCAAATGGAGGGGTCCTTAAAGAAATATCCCACGAACCCTCAACAATTTTGCCTGAGAGCCCGATTAATCGATTTTTAGGTTCAAAATTTTAAATTAATTTCATTAATGTTTAAATTTAATTATTTAATATTTTATTTATTAATTTCGAATTTTTTAATTATGAAAATTGTGAAATTACCGTTTTACCCCCGGAGAGGACTTTTCACGTTTCAAATCGGTTTTTAATGTTCTAGGATGTTTTAGAATCGATTTTTCGTAAGGAATTCAATGAAAATATTGGTTTGTGTCATTTATGAAAATTTTTATGTGAAATGATTGTGAACTTTATGAGGGGCATTTTCGTATTTTGTCAAATTCTGTTAAAATTGGTGAAATGATCTATTTGGTTTTAATTTGTTATTTTATGTGTTCGAGAGAGTTTTCCTAAGCGTAACGTAGGCTCTAGGGTTGTTTTGATGTCAGGGGTATTTTGATAATTTGATCAATTTTTAGTGATTTTTATCGTAAAGCTTCTTTTTGGTCTGCAAGATGATGATTTCTATGTTTCTGGGGTTGTGTTTTCCTAGCGTAGCGTGGTTTCTAAGGTTTTGTCAGTTCGAGATACCTCATCTGGATTTCTGAAACACATCTGGTAACAAAATAAAGCAACGGAATACACATCCATCATTGGGAATCCTTGCGATCGGGTTAACAAGTTGATTAATCAGGCGGATGCAAAAATGGGGTGTCTACAGATGCCCCTCTTTGGCAAAGGGTTGAAGCAAACTAGATAGCAAATCTATCTTGGTAGATAGTGCGATATCCGAATGCCAAAGCTAGTGACAGTTCATTTTGCAGCCTGATTTAGCAATTCGTCAAGGTGTTCGGATCCTTGAGGGTAAAGCTCTCCCCGAATTAAAAGGTTGTCAGGTCCTTGAGTGCTAACTCTCACTGATGGCGTCAGATCCTTGAATTTTAAAGAATTCTCCCTGACTAAAAGAACAAGTGTGCAAGTGTGTGCACTGTGTGAAACTGAGTAAAATCAGAGCATAAACTAAGCATAACTGAGCATAAATTGAGCATAAAAAAATTGAATGTCTTACTTTACCTACCATGGGTGAAAGAGTAATAAACAATTTTTTTGGAAAGTTTTACTCTACCTACTACTCGGGGTGAAAGAGTAATGAACTATTTTTTCTAGGAGTCCTACTCTACCTACTCGGGGTGAAAGAGTAATGAATTCTTTTTCGGGAGTTCTACTCTACCTACTCGGGGTGAAAGAGTAATGAACTATTTTTTCTGGGAGTCCTACTCTACCTACTCGGGGTGAAAGAGTAATGGACTAATTTCCTGGAGTTCTACTCTACATACTCGGGGTGAAAGAGTAATGAACTATTTTTTCTGGGAGTTCTACTCTACCTACTCGGGGTGAAAGAGTAATGAACTACTTTTTCTGGGAGTCCTACTCTACCTACTCGGGGTGAAAGAGTAATGGACTAATTTCCTGGAGTTCTACTCTACCTACTCAGGGTGAAAGAGTAATGAACTATTTTTTCTGGGAGTCCTACTCTACATACTCGGGGTGAAAGAGTAATGGACTTATTTTCTGGGAGTTTTACTCTACCTACTCGGGGTGAAAGAGTAATGAACTATTTTCGGGAGTTCTACTCTACCTACTCGGGGTGAAAGAGTAATGAACTATTTTCGGGAGTTCTACTCTACCTACTCGGGGTGAAAGAGTAATGAACTATTTTCGGGAGTTCTACTCTACCTACTCAGGGTGAAAAAGTAATGAACTATTTTTTCTGGGAGTTCTACTCTACCTACTCGGGGTGAAAGAGTAATGGACTAATTTCCTGGAGTTCTACTCTACATACTCGGGGTGAAAGAGTAATGAACTATCTAAGTATAATCTGAGAAAACCCTCGGCGATATCTGACTAAGCATAATCCGAGAAAGCCCTCGGTGGCAACTGGTTGAGCATAATCTGAGCAAACCCTCGATGACATCTGGCTGAGCATAGTTCGAGCAAACCCTCGACGGTAACTGAGCATAGTTCCGAGAAAACCCTCGGCGGTATCTGAGCAAAATCCAAGATAACCCTTGGCGGCAACTGAGCAAAATCCAAGTTAACCCTTGGCAGCAACTGAGCAAAATCCAAGATAACCCTTGGCGGAGACTGAGCAAAATCCAAGATAGCCCTTAGCGGAGACTGAGAAAAATCCAAGATAACCCTTGGCGGAGACTGAGCAAAATCCAAGATAACCCTTGGCGGAGACTGAGCAAAATCCAAGATAACCCTTGGCGGCAACTGAGCAAAATCCAAGATAACCCTTGGCGGAGACTGAGCAAAATCCAAGATAACCCTTGGCGGAGACTGAGCAAAATCCAAGATAACCCTTGGCGGAGACTGAGCAAAATCCAAGATAACCCTTGGCGGCAACTGAGCAAAATCCAAGATAACCCTTGGCGGAGACTGAGCAAAATCCAAGATAACCCTTGGCGGCAACTGAGCAAAATCCAAGATAACCCTTGGCGGAGACTGAGCAAAATCCAAGATAACAACCCTTGGCGGAGACTGAGCAAAATCCAAGATAACCCTTGGCGGAGACTGAGCAAAATCCAGATAACCCTTGGCGGCAACTGAGCAAAATCCAAGATAACCCTTGGCGGAGTCTGAGCAAAATCCAAGATAACCCTTGGCGGAGACTGAGCAAAATCCAAGATAACCCTTGGCGGAGACTGAGCAAAATCCAAGATAACCCTTGGCGGCAACTGAGCAAAATCCAAGATAACCCTGGACGGCAACTGAGCAAAATCCAAGATAACCCTTGGCGGAGACTGAGCAAAATCCAAGATAACCCTTGGCGGCGACTGAGCAAAATCCAAGATAACCCTTGGCGGAGACTGAGCAAAATCCAAGATAACCCTTGGCGGCAACTGAGCAAAATCCAAGATAACCCTTGGCGGAGACTGAGCAAAATCCAAGATAACCCTTGGCGGCAACTGAGCAAAATCCAAGATAACCCTTGGCGGAGACTGAGCAAAATCCAAGATAACAACCCTTGGCGGAGACTGAGCAAAATCCAAGATAACCCTTGGCGGAGACTGAGCAAAATCCAAGATAACCCTTGGCGGCAACTGAGCAAAATCCAAGATAACCCTTGGCGGAGTCTGAGCAAAATCCAAGATAACCCTTGGCGGAGACTGAGCAAAATCCAAGATAACCCTTGGCGGAGACTGAGCAAAATCCAAGATAACCCTTGGCGGCAACTGAGCAAAATCCAAGATAACCCTGGACGGCAACTGAGCAAAATCCAAGATAACCCTTGGCGGAGACTGAGCAAAATCCAAGATAACCCTTGGCGGCGACTGAGCAAAATCCAAGATAACCCTTGGCGGAGACTGAGCAAAATCCAAGATAACCCTTGGCGGCAACTGAGCAAAATCCAAGATAACCCTTGGCGGAGACTGAGCAAAACTGGAAAAGGAATGAATGAATTTTGGAGAAAACTGATTAGAACGAATCGGAGAACGAATAAATCTGGAAGATAATGAATCTGGAAGAGAAATGATTGATTCTAAGAATGATTGAATCTGGAAAAGAATCTGGAGAACGAAAGAATGGTATATCTCCTATGTGAGATCCAATATGCTTTTGTTTGAACCTCAAGGATCTATCAAAAAGTTTTATGAATTTAAAACCTGAGTTTTTATTTCTTTTGAACCTCAAAAGTTTTTCGAAAGAACTGTTATCAAGAGGGTAACCTTAACTTTGGGGTTCCTATTATTTTTTAGGATTAACATTGCTCGAAGACAAAATGCCCCTAGTTTGACAATGATCATGGCCTTGAAAATAATTGAACACATCATAAAAAAAATGCCCCTACTATAAGGGGGAAAAGTTACATTAACAAAAGAAAGAAAATGCCCCTTGTATGAAGGTTTGAAATAATTGATTACCACAAGCGCAATAAAGACTCAACTTTTAATTTTGATTAATTTTATTGAAGGTTTTGAGTCAGGCTCAAGAGTACAAAATTATTTCCTTTCGAGACTCATCATAGAATTCACCCTTATCTCTCTTGGTTCACTTGGGGTAGTAAACATTTTCAGATCGATCGTAGACAAGATACTTGGGGCTTCTGAGTCTATGCCTGGTTTAAGCTAAGTATTGAACTTGATTATTCGGACTTCTGATGTTTCAGCTCGGACCGCTCTCAACTTGGGATTTTCTTCTGTTTTTCTTTGTTGCTCTAACTTTTGCCTAGATCGCCTTTTCAGGTTTTCAATCTAGCGAGCTTGCTCTAATTTTTGCTTAGATCGCCTTTTCAGGTTTTCGATCTAACGAGCTCTCTTTTTTTCTTTGCTCTGATTGTTGCCAAAGTTGTCCTTTCAGATTTTCAACCTTGCGAGCTTGCCTTAATTTTTGCCTAAGTCGCCCTTTTCAGGTTTTCAACTTAACAGGCTTCATCATTTTTTATCTTCTTCTTCTCTTCTGAACTTCTGGAGTTGTTGTCTAATCATGCTTTGCTATCTTCCTTGACTTCTCGCACGGTACTTAGGAGGACTTTCATGGGTAAGCTTAGGACTGGGTATAAAAAGAAAAGGATTTTGAGGCTAAAAAACCCAAATACCCCTTGTGTGGCATTTCTTTTCTTTTTTTCTAAATTTTCTTTCCCACTTTGAATTTCTTTTTTTTTTGAATTTTCTTTGATTTTTTGATTTTTTGTGTGGGGAAATAGATTTTTTTTTATTTTGATGTGGTCGGGCCTGAAGTAATTTCTCAGGTTGCCTACGTACCCCAGAATTTTGGGATCAAACCAAAACGTAATTCGAATTTTTCCTCCCCTAAGTTAGGTGATCAGGCTAAGAAATAAAAGGCACAATTTTTTTTTTTGAAAAGGCTGCAAAGGGCTGAGAAATGAGATAATGAACTGGGTAGCAAGGAAATTGATTCGACCAAAGATGACCTCCTTAAATGTAGTACCGTTTGATTTGGTCAAGGTTGGTTGGTTCTGGTAACTCGATTCCATCATGATCTTGAAGTCTGACAGCTTTTCCTGGTAATATTTCTTTGACAATGAACGGACCTCCCCAATTTGGTTTGAACTTTCCTCGGGGATCAAAAATAGGTGCCCAGTTCTCTTTGAGTACTAAATCCCCGACTTGTAAGTGATGAGCCTTGATTTTCTTATCAAACGCACGGGCAACTCTTCTTTGATAAGCTTGCACGTGATACAGCGCTCTTAGTCGTTTTTCCTCAATCAAATTCAACTCTTCATACCGTTGGTGAACCCAATCTGCTTCTGACAATTGACTTTCTAACAAAATCCTAAGAGATGGAATCTCCATTTCAACTGGCAAGACTGTTTCCATGCCATACACTAAGGAGTAGGGAGTAGCTCCACTAGAGGATCGAATTGAAGTTCGATATGTTCATAGCGTGAATGATAATTTTTCTGACCAATCTCGATGTGATTGTCACATTTTTCTGATGATAGTCTTGAGACTCTTACTGACTGCTTCAACCGTTCCATTGATTTGAGAACGGTAGGGAGATAATGTGTGATGCCGGATCTTGAACTTTAAATATAGAGTAACAACTTAAGCTTTGATGTACAACCCATTATCAAATATCAATTCAAAAGGTATCCCCATATCGATTGATAATATGCGATTTGCAACTTAAGATGTAGTGAGGATAGCACTGATACATTTTTATAACATCTTCTTTGATTCCATTGATATAGACGAGTATCTAGTCCATGTTGAACAACACTCAAGCTTGTACCTAACATACCCTCATATGATCACACGAACAAGTCTTTTGAAATTTCTGAGAAAATTCATTATCCCCTTGTGTTCCTCTAGAGATAAGATGGTTTCTATTTGAATCTCTTTAGGAATTTATTTCTGTTCCGAGGTCAATGACCTTTGCTTTCTTGAGCCCGACTCTTATCTTCTTGTCTTTGAATCTAGATTATTAGTTAATTCGTTAATGCGCTCGAGATATTCAAAAATTTCTTTTGTACGATCAATTCAGAAGGGGCGACAGACACCTCTATAAACTCGACGAACTAACTTGACTCAATAAGAAAGAGTAGGCTCAATCTAAGGAAGACATGACCTTGCTAGAAAAAAAAAAGACTCGAGCTAACCCAAATGACCCATGAAAACTCAAGACTACCCAAAACGGGCTTGATGATAACTGAGACATTGCTTACAACCGGTAGGATTGAAGCACTATGATTTTCAAAGAACAATTGGATGATGTTGAGAAATTTTGAGGTCATTTCACTGTTGACTGACTGTTGACTTGATATTGACGTTTACTCTAACTGACCGGATTTACAACCCTAGCTAGACGATAGACGATTGAGCTTAGATACAATGATAACCCTTAAAACCTCTTTGAAGGTGAATTTAACCAATTTCAGTGTCACCCCCTTGATAACATTTTAAATGAACCCTGAGATTTTATAGAATTTTGTGCACCAATCCGTTAAAAAATTCATCCATTTAATGATTATTCAGAAGAAAAATAATTATGTTGCACTCTTGAAAAATTGGAAATAATGTTTTTATTTCACAAATCTGATTATTTTTTGCAACATTTTTTGGTAGTTTTCCAAGGTCCATAAAAACTTTTCATGCAAAAATAGATCTTTTGCAAATTTTTCCTTTTTTTCTTTTCTTTTGGAAAACATTTTCTTCTGGAAAACATTTTTTTTTTTAGAAAATATTTTTTTTCTTAGAAAACATTTTTTCTAGAGAATAACACTTTTTCTGGAAAACACTTCTTTTGAAAAATATTTTATTCTGGAAAATATATTTTCTGAAAAATTTTTTCTTCTAAAAAAGCCTTCTTTTGGAAAATAATCTCCTTTTTTTTTTGAAAAATATTTTCTTTTTCTTCTTTGAAAATTCGATTTCCATTTTGATTTAACTGGCCCGATCCATCATGATTGTTGGATCGGGATGGACTGGGTCATTATTGTAAAAGAATGGACTCTTTACTGGGTCGGTGCACCCATTTTAATTTTTCAAAAATAAAATTTCTTTGATCCTTGAGGACAATCATGCACTTGATCTCAACATTCAATCACTCACAACATTCATCCAACAACAGGCATTCATTCAATAAACAACCCGGGAACACCCACGATAAGTTCGAGTCGTGACCTATGGGAAGGTTTCTAGACTCTAAGCTTACTACGTGCAATGCATTTTTATCTGGCCACCCTTGCCCAAGCACACCTATATACCTTTCGATACGTGGTGACTTGGTTTGATATACCGTATAGGTGATAATCTAAAACCTCAATTCACTTCTCTGAAGCCAAAAACAGCCAGTTCGATCTCCAGTTGAGAGGTGGCGCACAATGCAGAGCAAGGGCCCACTTAAATACCTCTCGTCTAGAATAGACGTAGTCTATCCCCCTCGTACAGTAGGGTACAGCGGGGCAAGATCTTGCTTAGGCACCGGTTTTGACCAAGAAGTGCAATTGATATACTTAGATTACCTTTTATACCTACGGGTACGAGTCAAGAGTTGTAGTTTTCATAAATGGTTTGGCATCCCACGAGGGGACCGACCACGTACTAGTACTACGTTGGCAATCGGGACATGAGACTGTGTGGCTTACAATAGGTCAAAGGCTCAGGTCGCTCCAGCCTGGGTGCATCAATATATCTCTCAGAATCACCTGATCAGACGGTATTAATGCCCCCAGTTTGATATACCCTAAGGTACGTGACTGGAGTTGTGGGTTTCATGAATGACGTCGCATCTCCGAAGAGACCGGGCCACGCACTAGTGCCACGTTGGCTAAATGGGACGTGTAAGTGAGTAAAGCAGTAAACGTGCATGTGGTGTGTGCAAAACAGGGTGGGGTGTGCCCGAGCCTTTTTCAAACAAAAATGGGCCCATGGGTCCAATCAAGCCAATCAAGAGAGGATATTAAATCATACAAGTGCAAGCAAACATCGATCAGGAACATACTCATATGGTTTAATTCAAGCTTTAAACGTGCACATCTCTAGCATTCATCAATTAGCAAATCAATTAATAAATAAGGGCCTATAATAATTAATTAGATCTAATCATCGCAATAGGCACAATTTTTATAATTTTTAAGGTCCAATCAATGATCACTTTTAGGTGATCCAAAATAAATCGAGATTCCAATAGGTGTTACATTGATGATAGAATGACAATGGTTGAGATGAGCTCACTCTCAAGAACATTAATTGTGCCAACATTAGATAAATTCAGATTTTCTGTAAATTAGGAAAATACAATCTGAACTTGCATCGATGATATCTAAGGCTCTCGATAACGAAATCGAGTGAACTCAAGTTCTAAATTAATCTACTCGATGAGATCTACATTTTATTAATAGATGTTCAGACTTAGTTCTCAACAGAATGTTCTGTAAAAACGTTTTAACGTTGCTGTCCCAACTTTCATTCAAAAAAAATTCCAGATTTACAGATTGAACTTGCATCGATGATATCTAAGGCTTCCGATAACGAAATTGAGTGAACTCAAGTTCTAAATTAATCTACTCGATGAGATTTACGTTTTATTAATAGATTCCCAGATTTAGTTCTCACTAGAATGTTCTGTAAAAAAGTTTTAACATTGCTGTCCTAACTTTCATTCAGAAATAATTCCAGATTTACAGATTGAACTTGCATCGATGATATCTAAGGCTTCTGATAACGAAATTGAGTGAACTCAAGTTCTAAATTAATCTACTCGATGAGATCTACGTTTTATTAAGAGGTTCCCAGACTTAATTCTCACTAGAATGTTCTGTAAAAAAATTTTAACGTTGCTGTCCCAACTTTCATTCAGAAATAATTCCAGATTTACAGATTGAACTTGCATCGATGATATCTAAGGCTTCCGATAACGAAATTAAGTGAACTCAGATTCTAAATTAATCTACTCGACGAGATCTATGTTTTATTAAGAGACTCTCAGACTTAATTCTCACTAGAATATTCTCTAAAAACGTTTTAATATTTATGTCCAACCTTCATCATTCCATCAATTTGAATCTTTCATTATTTATGGGTCATCAAAAAGTGATCCTTAATTGAAAAAAAAAAAATGCAATACCCAAAATCATCTACAATCAAAAATAAAAATAAAAATAAACAGAAAAAATAAATAAAATAAATCCAACTAAATAATAAAAAAACTAGGTCATCTTGGCAATGCTCCCATACTTGGGGTTTTTCAAGTTTGATCCTCAATAGTCCCCAGTGGAGTCGCCACTGAAAGCGCCCTCGATCCGCGGGGTGCGCGGATCCGCTTTTGACCCTTGAGGTTTGGGAGTCGCCACCTAGTTATTACGGTCTAGGAACCGATCAATGACTCTAAACGGATAAAAACTAATCTAAAACCAAAAAAAAAACTGAATTCGGGGATCAAGTTACGGGGTTGGAAGGTGTTAGGCACCAACCCCGCCCGGCCAAAGCCGGTCTCTACTAATTCCCAAGTAAATTACATTGCTAAAACCTAGATAAGAAAATAAATAAAAATAAAAGGTTTACCTTTCTGATGGCAAGGACTTGGTTCCCTCAGATCTGACAAAAAGAACTCCTTGTACCGTGCTCCTTGCTTCGTTCTGCTTCCGGATTTGACTTCGGATCTCCGAGGCAAGGTATCTCCTTGTTTTTGAATCTGAACTCTTCAAGTTCGTTGCGGATTTGGGGATGTTTTTAGAAGGCTTTTGGGTGTTTTCTAGACTAAAATTGAAGGAGGGATGTTAGCTAAGGAGTTGGGGCTCCAAAACTAGGGTTTATGGGGGCTAGGGGAGCTTCTAGACCTACTTCTCTTAGGGTTTATGATTTGATACGAAAATAGGGTGTGAGCACCTCTATTTATAGATGTTTTTAGGGGTTGATTTGGGTAGAGTTAGTGTTTAATTAGAGATCTTTTAATTAGAGTTGTGTTTTAGTTAAAATTGTTTTGTGTAGAATTGTGTTTTAATTCAAATTGTTTTGTGTAGAATTGTGTTTTAATTCAAATTGTTTTAGGTAGAATTGTTTTTAAGTTAGAACTCTATTAGATAGAGTTATTATTTAATTAGATCTCTATTATGACTTTTGGTCTTATTTGATTGACTTTTAATGTTTTGACTTTAGTCTTAATTGATTGACTTTTAATATCTTGACTTTAGTCTTGCTTAATTGACTTTAATTTTGACTTCAGTCTCACTTGATTGACTTTAATACCTTGACTTCAGTCTTGCTTGATTTACTTTGATTTTTGGAGAACCCTCTTCCATTATTTCTTTAATTCTTTGGACCCCCAAATGGAGGGGTCCTTAAGAAATATCCCACGAACCCTCAACAATTTTGCCTGAGAGCCCGATTAATCGATTTTTAGGTTCAAAATTTTAAATTAATTTCATTAATGTTTAAATTTAATTATTTAATATTTTATTTATTAATTTCGAATTTTTTAATTATGAAAATTGTGAAATTACCGTTTTGCCCCCGGAGAGGACTTTTCACGTTTCAAATCGGTTTTTAATGTTCTAGGATGTTTTAGAATCAATTTTTCGTAAGGAATTCAATGAAAATATTGGTTTGTGTCATTTATGAAAATTTTTATGTGAAATGATTGTGAACTTTATGAGGGGCATTTTCGTAATTTTGTCAAATTCTGTTAAAATTGGTGAAATGATCTATTTGGTTTTAATTTGTTATTTTATGTGTTCGAGAGAGTTTTCCTAAGCGTAACGTAGGCTCTAGGGTTGTTTTGATGTCAGGGGTATTTTGATAATTTGATCAATTTTTAGTGATTTTTATCGTAAAGCTTCTTTTTGGTCTGCAAGATGATGATTTCTATGTTTCTGGGGTTGTGTTTTCCTAGCGTAGCGTGGTTTCTAAGGTTTTGTCAGTTCGAGATACCTCATCCGGATTTCTGAAACACATCTGGTAACAAAATAAAGCAACGGAATACACATCCATCATTGGGAATCCTTGCGATCGGGTTAACAAGTTGATTAATCAGGCGGATGCAAAAATGGGGTGTCTACAGTTACGGCAATAATAAGTCATCGAATGTGAATACCAATGCGTATATTGAAGCTCTTTACACGAGTAATAATATGTCATGGAAGCCATACCAATATGATGAATTCAAGTCAGAACTGATATTTGAATAGGAAAAAGTGATTATAAGTGTATCATTTGGATGGGCCTATATTTATAAAATGAAAACTCCTAGATATAAATTAGGCATGCCAAAGTATCCATTGGTGGCCAGAAACAAAATAATGACCTATCGACTAGATTAGTAGCATATAATCCACACAAGGTTACTAGACAATTTGGCTACGACTAAGAGGTGTCCTTGCAATAGACGTCTGCAAAATATAATTCAATAAAAGTACTCCTTACTTCTTCAAAATCCCATTAGGTTAGTCATAAGAATTAACTTTAAAAGGCTAGGATGGCCAGATATCCAAAAGGAATAGGAGATACTATGACAACCATTATAGAGCTCATTTTGCTTCAGTGCCACAATTGCAAGAAAATTTTCATGGAACAACAAGAAATACATCAAGCGACAACTCAACAACCAAGAGCACAGTATGGATAGACTAGGTGAAGTAAGGGAAATACACAACCATGCAAAGTGTTTAGAACAAAGGGTATGATTTTTTGGCAGTTCGAAAGGAAATTAGTATCACTTAGCTCCCAAACTTAGGAAAGTCTTGAGGGCCAACCCTGTTTTGTGCAAAACTTTAGTAGGCTATCGAGATTGCTCCAAAATAGATCAGAACCCAAATAAAGTAGTGGTAGTTCCCTTATGGAGCCCAAAGTTTGCAACACACATTGTTCACTGCACTAAAACCTTAACACAGACCATGATAAACAATCCTTAAAGAGCTGATAAAAGAAATACAAAAATTATTACTACCAAGAGTTGTACTACACTGCATTTCTCGTGTTCTTCAGAGTTTGCATAACTCCTTGCACGCCAACCAGATGTATAAGTAACTTAATGTTCAATATAGTGGCTCAGGTCTTGGAGAGAAAGGATATTTGTTTGGCCAGTCAAATGGAGGCGTACTCATCCACATTCTATATAAAAGGATATGACATCAGCTATGCTAAATTGTTTTGGACCCGTGTATTTCAAAATTTTGGATGGGTTATTGGTAAAGATGAAATAAGGGATGTCAACCATCACGAGTTATCAAAAGGAATTTGAAAAGTTGGCAAATCAGGTTGAAGGATAGTCGGATTACACATTGATGGAAACTTTTATTCAATCTTTACATAATGAAATCGGCCAAGAAGTACTAATATTTAGGTTTTTATACTCCAAAAAGCAGCGAGACTTGCAAGGTGATAAGAAGAGAAATTGTTTTGAATACAACATGCAAATCAATATATGCCGGGATTAGTTACCAATGGCTAAACACACACCAAAAATTCACTTGAGATGGTCACAGTACTCGTATGGTGAATTTTAAGTGATGAGATGAAAGTTAGGAGAAGGGGATGTGTTATAATTTTGATGAGTGTTACATTCTGGGCCATTGATGTAAGATGATGCAAATATATTTTCTAAAATAACTAGATAAAGTGGATAATGAAAATATTTTCCACCAAGAAGACTGGTCAATTTTTAGAAGAGGGCATTGTTAGTAGGTCTGCAACTAAGGCGAGCTAACCCGAACTCTACCCGATTGATGGACGAGCCTGGGTTGGGTTATATGGAAAATGAGTTGAGCCCGGGTTAGGAAATCTCAACTTGGATTGAATTCGGATTGAGGCATTGGGCAATTCGACTCAACCCAAAATCGATGCTATATATATATATATATATATATATATATATATATATATATATATATATATATATATATATATATATAGAGAGAGAGAGAGAGAGAGAGAGAGAGAGAGAAAGAGAGAGAGTTTTTTTTAAATATTAGTTTTCTCTTCCTAAACTTATTTGTAAAATTATGAAAAAAAAATTATAATAAAAATAATTAATGGATTTGGAGGTTGTGAGCAAATTTATTTACTAGTGATTTTGTTTTTTATATTGTATCTATTTTAAAGATATAAAATAAAATTTATGTGTAAATCAAAATGAAATTAAACTTGCTCATTGAGCCCAACTCACCCAAAATTACTTAATTTAGGCTAACTTGAGCTCAATCTGATTTTAGAAGCTCAATCTCGAGTTGAACTTGAGTTGAGTTGAGCTCGGGTTGAGGGTTCTACAACTTTGGTTGAGCCCGTCCAACCCTCCCAGGTTGCAGCCCTAGTTGTGAGGACTTTATTTTATTTAGATTTAATTTTATATTTCTATTAGGATTCTATACGTAGGGTTAATTATGGATTTGGTAAGTGTCTGATTTGGATAGATACTTTAGTAATAGTGAAATTAGTAAGTTGTTAGGACTAAGGTTCTTTATTTATAAAAAATGTAATCCGATTAATAATTATTGGGGTATACTTATTTTAATGTTGTTTTACACAATCTTTGGTGTGTTGAGCACTCAAGATCGCCCTTTTTTTTAGTGAGCAAGTTAGCAACTAGGTTCCTAACATTTTGCAATAATGATAACACTATTGATGAGCAGTTTCTCCACCTTGTTAGAACCCATGTGATGTTTTGGCCTCATTGACCTTCACGATTTTAGTTTTTAAATTGTACGTGGATTCTATAATATAATAGATATCAATTTTAAAAGGAAATCAAATATCATTAGAATTATATTCTTTAAGAAATTAGTAGGAGACCTTGACAGATAGGAAACCTACAAAAAGAATTAATTTAAGCCTCAACTTTCATCGATAAAAGGGATTGGCTAACCCCATATTATAGTTGTTGAAAGAATACGAAATGTTAAAAACGGTAAGATAAAAGAAGTAATATCCATCAATCACAAAAACTCAGCCAATCAAAATAGAGAGAAAGAAGAAAGTGAGTCTAGAAGAAAAGACCAATCCGATTGAGGTTTCGCAAGGTACAAGGAAAGAGGAGATTAAAGGGAACATCTTTAAAAGTATTTGATTAAAGTTTAGAGAAGGCACAAGGTGCAATACCCCTAGTTTTTTATTCGTATCTCAAGGAAAAATAAATAGTTGAATTTTGAAAAAATTCTAAAAGTGGGACTTAGGGTAAAATTTTAGGATTTTTTCTTGTCATCTTTAATGAAATTTAACCTCACCATTAGATTCAAAATGGTTGGAAAACATAGTTTAGTTTATTAGCATGCTCAAATACGAGTCTGAATGAAAAAAATTATAAAATCCTCGATTTGAGAGCGAAACCATATTAAAAGAATAATTTTTACTAGAGCAAGAATTTTTAGAATAAGATCACAAAATTAGGTCCATGATGAAAAATTATAGAAAATGGAGTATTTCCTCGTCATTTTCAAAGCCTAAAAAGTCAAATTATCGTAAAAAATGAAAACAACTTCGTTTTTCAAGTCGGACCAGGCTGAAAAAGTGAATTTTTGTTAGAGCGAGAATTTGTAGAATCTTATCTCGCAATTAGATCTGGAACAAAAAAAAAGAAAATAGAGTATTCATTCGTCAGTTTCAAAGTTCAGATAGTTAAGTTATCGTCAAACGAAACAATGTCAAAAATATCGATTTTATCTCGCAAACTTTATATAAATAATTTTTAAATTTCGTTTACTATTCATTGCCTCCCCAAATGCATTGAAAAAAACTAGCCAAACCATAAAATAAAAAAGTGTTGTTTTTCTTCAACATTTGTCATTCAATTTCGCTACAAACAGAATGTCATTGATGCTCGGCTAAGAAGGGAAAAACGTCTATGACGTCGAACTCTACCAATCCTGTCCATTTATTTTTCTTCTCCCTTTTTCTTCTCTTTTTTCACATTTCATCGAAAAATCGTCATAAACATAATGAGGGTTTCGACCTTTCAACTTTCAATTTCAACCGTTAAGAGTCCAAATCGTCCTCCGCCGTAGAAGGGAAAAAGGACCCCGTTGTTGAGATCTTCGAAATCACTAGATTCAATTAAAAAATCAGCAATATCAAGTTTCAAATTTTTTCAATTTTCATGTTGATTGCCTCAATTTTTGTGCACATTCTTCCATTCTAATACCCAAATATTGGTATGGGCTTATGATTCTTACTGGTAGTCATATATTCAAAAAATGCATTTAGAATTTTTATAAATCTTTCAATTTAATTTCAAATGTAAAATTTTCATATTTTTATTTCAAATTCATGCAAAATATATGTGTTTGATGTGTTTAATTGTGTTTTATAATAAATTATATGTGAGAATGACATTTCACTGGATTATTTTCACTAGTTTGCTATACACTACTCAGATCCCGTTTTGATCAAAATTTTATAATTTTTCAATTAAAATGATAAAAATGAATTTTAGAGTTTGAAAAATAATTTAATATACAATGAACTCATACTAAGTGGATGAATATCAGAAAATGAATGCTGTATTCAAAAAATTGAAAAGTCTAAAAATCAGAAAAAAAAAAGGGGGATGAAATGGTAAAATGTCAAAATCACACCCAAGAGGTGATGTCTACATTCTAAATTGTGTTGCTATATGTGGGTTGATGAATGAATATCTAGGATTAATTTAATTTATGTTATTACGAGGTGACTTGCATGTTTATTTACGACTATACGCTATGTATTGTGTTTAATTTAGGTCGATGAGCCACTGTTGCATGGTAGGAAACTGGATATCCGTTCTCAACTCTATAATGTTAATTTCTTATTTTATTTTTCAAATAAAAATATTATATATATATATATATACATCATATCATCCGAAGTGATATACTATCTTATATATATATATATATATATATATATATATATATATATATATATATATATATATATATGTAACTATTTTGTGAGTTATTAAAGAGCTTGTAAATATCTAAATCGATATTCCATCATATCATTCGAAGTGATATACTATCTTGGGATATACGGTAGGGACAACCAAGCTCAAACGTGGTATGAAACGCGTATGAAAGTGGAGTCACAATTGGAATCTAAGTTTATTCATTTTTATTTTTACTAGTGAACTTGTAATGTAAAGGTAGGTCGTACACGAATATGGTCGTATAATGGGAATCACATGCACGCCTGATAGGCATAAACGAAGATGATTAGTTAGTGATCAGTAACAATCTAGAATAATTAAACATTCTGACATATCAAAAAGAGATACATTGCTTACGATCATATGAAACTGCTAGTCTAAGTCAGATAAATGGTCAACCAAGTATGGTACAATACATTGACCGATCAAAAAATCAAGAACTAAAAGTATTGAAACATCATGTCCCAATTAGGAGCGATCCAGTCATGAATCCCAACTCTCTAATTCCACTGCTCTACCATTGTGTATTATATATCTGTTATCTTATTTTGGATTATAACATATTTACTATTTCAATTTTATCAATTAGAAAAAGAAATATTATAGTGAGTACTACTAATTAATATAATGTGAATTATTTACTATTTAGTTGCTCATTTCTAATTATATGTACCAGTTAATCGTAGTTCATTTTGTAAAAATTTACATGCATTGAAATGATTCAGAATGCTTACTCATTCAAGTTAGGATGAAATTATTAGTAGGAATTGTTAGCTTCCCTACTAGGTAATCATTCTTACTCACCATTTTCTTCTCATTTTTTTAGTTTCGGGTTCTACACTTGGTGAGGCCGATGTAGAGTAGCATTAGTAAGTGAAGACCACCTGGTTAGTCAAATAGATGACTAGAACTCGTTACCTGGTGAGTACTAGGGCTATACCCTCTAGCAACGTCAGTTCGTCCAGAAAATATTACAGATTTTGGGTTGAGCGTTAGGATTTTTGTTAGAGTAAGGGGTTTCAATAAAATTTTATATATTATTTACTTCTTCCACACTCTAATCTACCTTACATTGTTAGATGTATATAGACTTCCATTATTTTTTTATATATATACAGGATATCATGTGTATGGTTCATTAGTTGTTTGAGTGCCTTAAAAGGCTAACATAAACAAAAGAAACCATGATGAAATTTTGAGACGTCACCTAGTACCTCGAGATTTAACATGGGACTTTGTGTTAGTATTTTAGGGGCACCATACAAGGTAAGTAATGATAAGTTGAACTAGATTTTGTTCATGAATGATTGTTAGAGATATGTGTTTGATTGATTCTATTTGGATAAAATAATAGTTGTGTTGAGATTTGAATGTATAAAATAATCAACATGAGATATTAGAGCATAGGTTTTGAGTCTTCATATCTTAGCTACCATTCATGGATAAAAGATTTCAATGACTTGTAAGATTTTTGTGAAAATTTCTTGAACTCACTATGTAACCATAATTACTGGGTTCTTTTTTATAAATGTTTTTTACATGTATATATAGGAATTTATTTTTATTTTATCTTAGAGTTCAATCACATATCGATTTGAATTTTTTATTTAATATTTGTTAAAATTTAAATGTGATATTTGTTTGGATATTTATTTATTTTATTATTGGAATTGGAATTTCGGTTTTATATGTATATGTTAATTTCTAATTTCGGTCTTACATGTATATTTGATTTCTAATTTTGATTTTACATATATGTTCATTTTCAATTTTGGTTTTGCATATATATTTAATTTTCAAATTCAATTTTACATATATATTTGATTTTTAATTTCTGTTTTACATATATATTAATTTCCAAGTTTGGTTTTGCATGTATATTTAATTTTCAATTTTGATTTTACATGTATGTTAATTTTCAATTTCGGTTTTATATGTATATTTGATTTCTAACTTCGGTTTTATGTATTTTAATTTTTTAATTTTGATTTTACATATATGTTAATTTCCAATTTCCATTTTGCATGTATATTTAATTTTCAATTTTGATTTTACATGTATGTTAATTTCTAATTTCGGTTTTACATGTATATTTAATTTCTAACTTCGGTTTTACATGTATGTTAAATTTTCAATTTTGATTTTAAATGTATGTTCATTTTCAATTTTGATTTTACATATATATTTAATTTCTAATTTTAGCTTATGCATGTATGTTTAATTTCCAATTTGGTTAATACATGTATGTTAAATTGACAATTTTGATTTTGGGATTTTGATGTGATGTGTATATGGTTCCAATTTTGGTTATTGGCATTATTTTATTTTGGTACAAGATTAGGATCATTTTTTATAGAATCTGATCTCTAAATTGGATTCAAAATGATCAAAAAATATATTTTAGCCTATAAGCACGTTCAAATTCAAATTCGAACAGAAAAGTTGTAAAATCCTCGATTATCGAGTCGGATCAAGCTAAAATAATGACTTTTTTCTAGAGCAAGAATTTTTAAAATTCGATCATAACTTGGATTCATGATAAAAAATAATAGAAAATAGATTATTTATTTGTCATTTTTGAAGATTAAAAAGTTGAATTATCGTCAAAAATGAAAACGACGTCAATTTTAGGATCACATTGGGTCAAAAATATAAATTTTTATTAAAGATAGAATTTTTAGAAATTGACCACACCATTAGATCCGGAATGAAAATTAGACAAAATAGAGTATTCATTCGTCACTTTTGGAGTCTAGACGGTCAAGTTATCGTCGATCGAAACAATAAGCGAAATATCAATTTAGTCCCAAGACTTTATATATATAATTTTTTTAAAAAATTTCACTATTCATCTTCCAAATTCGTCTAAAACCAACCATCGGTTTTTTTTTAAAAAAATTCATTTTTTTTCGATTTTCTACTTCAGATTCATTGCGATCGGCTCGTAGTCAACTTCCAATGCAGAAAGGAGAAACGTCTGCAGCCTCGTTCTCTATAAAAGCTACCAAAGTTCCTTCCGTTTTCTCGCCTTTTTCACCCCTTATCATCAAAAATCAGTCGTATTCATATACGGGGGTTTCAAAACTTCGACCTCGAATTTTATCTGTTTCGAGGTCAAACCGTCATCTGTCGTAGAAGGGAGAAAAGACGACGGCGTCGAGATAATCGAAACCACTGGGTAAAATTCAAAAAATAGCCACCTCAAAGTTCATTCTGCCTCGATTTTTGTATCGACCGTCTTGATTTCCGTGCACACACTTCAAATATTTCTCGCAGAGATTGTAAGGAACTCTCAATTTCTATTAGTAATCATAGATTGTGAAAATTGTATTTAAGATTTTATTAAAAATTTGTGATTTGTTTCCAAAAATATAGAATTCAATTGATTATTTTAAATTCACGCCAGAACTTGCATATTTGATATATTTAATTATATTTTCTAACAAATTATACGTGGGTAGGATATTTCACCGGGTTATTTCCATCAGTTGGGTCTTGTGCATCGCTCGAACTCCGTTTTAATCTAAGTTTTGTATTTTTTCAATGTTATTAATAAAAATAAATTTCATAGTTGAAAAAAATGATTTAATATTCAGTTAACTCATATTAAGTTGATGAATATCAGAAAGTGAATATTTTATTTTCAAAAGATTGAGAACTACAAAAATTGGAAAAGAAAAAAAATGGGATGAAACAGTAAAATGTCATAATCACACCCGAGGGGTGATGTCTGCATTTTACATCTGAAAAGATAGGATGTCACACCCCGTGCCCGTGCCAAATTGGGATCGTGATCATCTGGGATAACGGTATGGTAGGAGTGCTATACATAGTAAGCTCCATTAGCTGACATGTGGCTGTATGTAGGAAATACAGTCAAGGAGTGATATCTGCATTTTACATTATAATATGTGTGTAAGTTGGTAAAGGGATATCTAGGGATAATGACTGGTTGTATGTTTATTTACTTTTTATTATCATTAGACACTGTTTACTTTTCCGTTCAGTTATTTATTTTAGGCTAAATGGCCACAGTTGCATGGTAGGAAATTGGATATCCATTCTCAACCTTATATTGTTAATTTCTCTTTTATTTTTCAAATGAAAATGATATATATATAGCTATTTTGTGAGTTGTTTAAGAGTCTGTGAATGCCTGAAGGGACAGTGTATCATATCATCCGGAGTGGTGTACTATCCTGAGATGTATGGTAGAGACCACCAAACTCATACGTGGTATGGGACACGTATGAGAATGGAGTCACAACTAGAATCCAGGTTCATTCCTCTCTATCTTTAGTAGTGAATTTGTTATGGGTGGTCGTATACGAATGATTTGTATATTTGAGAATCACATACACGCATGATAGGCATAAACGAAAATGATTTGTCAGTGGTCACTAATAATTTATAGTAGTCGAACGTTCTAACACATCGAAAAGAGACCTATTGCTTACGGTCACGTCAAACGGCCAGCTTAAGCCGGATAAATGGTCAACCAAGCGTGGTAAGTGTAGCGACCGGCCACAAAATTAGGAATTACAAGCCAGTACGAAATTGTAACATCATGTCCCGATTGAGAGCGATCCAGTCATGAATCCCAACTTTTTAATTTCACTACTCTACCATTGTGTATTATGTATTTATTGCCTTATTTTGATATATAAAATGAAATGCACGTTTAATGTTTCTATGTGGTTAATTAGATTTGTATAAAAAGAAAATGTTATAGTGAGTACTGTTGATGAATGTAATGTGAGTTTTAAAATGTTTAGTTGCTCATCTCTGACTATATGTACTAGTTAACTGTAGTTTCTTCTGTAAAACTTTATATATGTTAAAATGATTTAGTATGGTTATTCGTTCATGTTAGGAGAGGTTATTGGCAGAAATTGTTTGTTTCCCTACTGGGTAACCATTGTTACTCACCCTTTCCTTCTTCATTTTTTTTTAGTTTCAGATTTAGAGCTAGGCGAGGTAAGTATAGAGTACAAGTGAGGATCATCTAGTGGGTCAGATAGACGACCAAAGTCCTTTTCATGGCAAGCACTGGGTTATACCTAGCAGCGTCAAGTTATTCAGATAGTCGTATAAATTTTGTCTTGAGCGTTAGGACTTTTGTTAGAGTGATGAGTTTTATATAGTCTTGTATAATAATTCCTTCTTCCGCACTCTGATCTATCGTACGTTATTAGATGTATATAGGCTTTCGTTAGTTATTATATTTTGTATGTATATATGCATGATTGTATGTCGTTTATCAGGTGCAGGTTGAACGCCTTGGATTGCTAACATAAACAGATGAGACCATGCCAAAATTTCGAGGTGCCACCTAGTACCTCGAGATCTGACATGGGGATTTGTGTTAGCGTTTGGCGGGACACCACAGATGGTATCAGAGCATAGTATTAGATCCGTATAGGATACATATTTGCTATGTTTTGAGGAATAGGCTGATACCACAGACATTGGAGATATTCATAGAGTGTCATTAGGAATCTGATATTCGAGCTCATTTATAGTTCCGTATTGGAATTATGAGTTCTTCCGTGTCTAGAAGTCTATATAGCCTTGTAAGCCTAGGGTAAGATTCTTGGTTTGTTCTGATAGTAATGGAAATGGAGTCCATTACTAAGTTCTAGGCTATAGTAGCAATTCGTAGTTACATAAGAACGTTTTTGGCCTTATTCTGATAAGTGCCTTGTTATAGATAAACACAAACGAGAGGAGTGGACGAGACAGATGCCGAAACACAACAGAAACGAGATAGGTTCTGGATTAGACCACTGACCTGATAGCACAACTAATGTCATTAATAAGATAGGTGGATGAGTCTCATGTCAAGTCCTGAGAAAAAATATAAATAATACAACTACCATCACCTTGAAGCCAAATGGAAGGAAAACAATTAGTATCTAATAAGAGAAATAATTACAAAACTAACAAATTCATAGGAAAAATAACCATGCATGAGGATTGAGATTATAGACATACCAACTCAATGGATGGAAGAATTTTATAAGAAACAACAACATATACTACTAAATAAGTCGAAAGAAAGAGTTGTGGTATGTTATGAAGGAGAGCAATGTTCAAGTCGACGTCAGTCGATTAAGGACGCGTGGCTCAAAAAGATGCTAGACAAGTCAATTTAGGGAACAATAAGGCCACCAGATTTCAATAAAGCGGATAACGTACTCGTGACATCCCAAACAAATAAGACTAATGATCGGAAGCAATAAATGATACAAGACTTACCACAATTGCAAGGTACACTACTAAATCCAAGAAATGATGGAGCGCTGGACTTCTTAGCAAGAGGCAAATACTATTCAACCTCAGGGACCACTATCATAGGTCATGCCTTTGAAGAATGAGATAATTCTCCAGCCCAAAGGACAGGTAAATCTAGGGATGTGGTTGTAGAATTTTCAACGATTACATCCACCGAGATTTGCGGGCTTTTTCGATCCGGTTGAAGTCAATGAGTGGGTTTTAAAGACTTGAAAGATTTTGAGTACCACGTAGTACTGGAGAGACCAGTGGATGATGGTGACTACATTCCAGTTGGACGGGGATGCCAATCATTAGTCACGTTTTGAGATGAATATTAGGAGATTGATCGTTTGAGTGGATAGACTTCGAAAGGATATTTGTTGATAGATTTATATCCGAGACTGCTCGAGAAATCAAGTACTAGGAGTTTTGGAGATTAGTGCAGGGTTATTTATCAATTTCTATGGTATGATGTTCACTAAGTTGTCACGATATGCGCCCGAACATATCCTAACAGATCTGCAAAAGGTCGTAGATTCTTTAGAGGACTATAACCCTACTTAAGATCTAAGAGGTCAATGATTGAGACTACCAATTATAGAGATACGATGAGTCGGGCTTAGAGAGCGAGGGGAGATGGAGTTACAGACCTTTAAGGGACAAATTAGTTAACCTTAGACTTTTTTTCCTCCTAGATCAAATCCGATCAAGAGGCCGATGTATTCGAGGCCAATCTCCCTGGATCAATGAATCCACAGTATAAAACTCTTCCACTACCGAGTTGTAGAGTTCTCCCATCACTGAGTTATAGAGCAGTTGGAGCTCCAATGATGTTAATAGGGCCAAAAGAACCAACAAGGCATATTCAGAGCATGCAGGCTCCAATTTACCAACTACCTACTCCACAGAAACCTACAAAGATAAGATCGTTGACATGTTACGTATGTGGTCAGGTGGGACATATTAGAAGAGAGTTCCTTCTATCATAGTCGTGAGCAAGGGTTGTGACTCAGGAGAAAGTACATGTCTCCGACGAAGTTTTGGAATGTACAATTTCTAATTATAATATTAGAACGTGAAGCTCTATTTAATACTGGTTCTTTTAGATCATATAATTCAACTGAGATTTTGCACACTTGTTAGAGTTTAAAACTATTGACATGGGTCAAGTAATGAAATTATCTACACCACATGAAAACTATGATTGATAAAAATGTTATTGAGGTAGTATGGGCAAAGAATGTTGATGAAATAGGCACGGTAAGGTAGAGTAGAAAATGAAATATTGAATTGAGTATAAAGATATTAACGTATTAAGAATGGAGATTCTAATGCAGTTTGCCAATTTAGTGTTAATAGATATTTGTATTGTAGTAGGGATATATTAAGTGTAGATGTTGTGTATTATTTTACTAAGAAGTATTAAATTATGTGCAAATAATAGTGGTGTGCTTGATAAGGTATGATTTCAATTTTGAAGACGAAATTTTTATTAAGGGGGGACAATGTAAAACCTGGAGTTTTAGATTCGTACCTCGAGGAAAAATAAATAGTTGAATTTTAAAAAAAAATCTTGAAAGTGGGACTTAGGGGTAAAACTGTATGATATTTTTTTATCATTTTTATTGGAATCTAAGCTCACCATTGGATTCAAAATGATCGAAAAATATACTTTAGCCTATAAGCTCGTTCAAATGCTAATCCGAACAGAAAAGTTACAAAATCCTCGATTATCGAGTCGAATCAAGCTAAAATAATGATTTTTTACTGGAGTAAGAATTTTTAAAATTTGATCATACCATTGGATTTGTAATGAAAAATTATAAAAAAAATAGATTATTTATTTGTCATTTTTGGAGATCAAAAAGTCGAATTATCGTCAAAAATGAAAACGATGTCAATTTTAGGGTCACACCGGGCCAAAAATGTAAATTTTTGTTAGAGATAGAATTTTTAGAAATTGACTATACCATTAGATCCGGAACAAAATTTTTAGAATTTTTAGAAATTCATTCGTCACTTTTGGAGTCCGGACGGTCAAGTTATCGTCGATCGAAACAATAGGTAAAATACCGATTTCATCCCAAGATTTTATATAAATAATTTTTTAAATTTTTTTCACTATTAATTTTCCAAATTTGTCTAAAACCAGCCAACAATTTTTAAAAAAATTATTTTTCTTTGATTTTCTACCTCAGATTCATCGCGATCGGCTTACCGTCGACTTCCGACGGAGAAAGGAAAAATGTCCGTAACCTCGTTCTCTGTAAAATTCACCCAAGTTCCTTCTATTTTCTCAACTTTTTCACCCCGTATCATCAAAAATCAGCCGTATTCATATACGAGGGTTTCAAAACTTTGACCGAGAATTTCAAAACTTTGACCTAGGATTTCATCTATTTTAGGATCAGACTGCCATCTATTATAGAAGGGAGAAAGGACGACGGCGTCGAGATCATTGAAACCACCAAGTCAAATTCAAAAATCAGCTGTCTCAAAGTTTATTTCGCGTCAATTTCTGTGTCAACTGTCTCGATTTCCAGCACGTACTTCAATCCTTTCGTATAGAGATTGTAAGAAACTCTCAATTTATATTAGAAATCATAGATTGTGAAAATTGCATTTAAGATTTTATTAAAAATTTGTGATGTGTTTCCAAAAATATAGAATTCAATTGATTATTTTAAAATCATGTCAGAACTTGCATATTTTTAATTATATTTTATACGTAGGTAGGATATTGCACCGGGTTATTTCCGTCAATTGGGTCTTGTGCATCGCTTGGACCCTGTTTTGATCCAAGTTTTGTATTTTTTCAATGTTATTAATAAAAATAAATTTCATAGTTGAAAAAAATGATTTAGTATTCAGTTAACTCATATTGAGTTGATGAATATCAGAAAGTAAATATTTTATTTTTGAAAGATTAAGAACTACGAAAATTAGAAAAAGAGGAAAATGGGATGAAACAATAAAATGTCATAATCACACCTAAGGGGTGATGTCTATATTTTACATCAGAAAAGATAGGATGTCACACCTCGTGCATGTGCAAAACTAGTCCTGCGATCAGCTAGGATAGAGGTATGGTAGCAGTGCTACACATGGCAAGCTCCATTAGCTGACACGTGGCTACGGGTAGGAAATACGACCAATGAGTGATATTTGCATTTTACATTATAATGCTGTGTGTAGGTTGGTGAAGGGATATTCAGGGATAATACTGATTGTATGTTTATTTACTTTCTGTTAGAGCGAGGCGCTGTTTACTTTTTCGTTCAATTATTTATTTTAGGCTAGGTGACCACAGTTGCATAGTAGGAAAGTGGATATCCATTTTCAACCTTATATTGTTAATTTCTCTTTTGTTTTCAAATCAAAATTATATATATAGCTATTTTGTGAGTTGTTAAAGAGTCTGTGAATGCCTGAAGGGATAGTACGTCATATCATCCGGAGTGGTGTACTATCCTAGGATGTACTGTAGGGACCACTGAGCTCATACGTGGTATAGGACGCGTATGAGAGTTGAGTCACAACTGGAATCCGGGTCCATTTATCTCTATCTTTACTAGTGAACTTGTTATGTAAAGGTGGTCGTATACGAATGGTTTGTATATTTGGGAATCACTTGCACGCCTGATAGGCATAGACGAAAATGATTTGTCACTGATCACTAACAATTTATAGTAGTTGAACGTTTTGACACATCGAAAAGAGACCCATTACTTACGATCACCTGAAACGGTCAGCCTGAGCCGGTTAAATGGTCAACCAAGCGTGGTTAGTATAGCGACCGACTACAAAATCAAGAATTAAAAGCTAGTAAGGAATTGTAACATCATGTCCCGACTGGGAGCGATCTAATCATGAATCCCAACTCTTTAATTCCACTACTCCACCATTGTGTATTACGTATTTGTTGCCTTATTTTGATATATAAAATGAAATGCATGTTTAATACTTCCGTATGGTCAATTAGATTCGTATAAAAAGAAAATGTTATAGTGAGTAATGCTGATTAATGTAATATGAGTTTTTAAATGTTTAGTTGCTCATCCCTGGCTATATGTACAAGTTAACCGTAGTTTTTTCTGTAAAACTTTGTATATGTTAAAATGATTTAGTATGGTTATTCGTTCATGTTAGGAGAGGTTATTGGTAGAAATTATTTATTTCCCTATTGGGTAACCATTGTTACTCACCAATTCCTTCTCCATTTTTTTTAGTTTCAGATTCAGAGCTTGGCAAGATAGGTATAGAGCACAAGTGAGGATCATCTAGTAGGTCAGATAAACGACCAGAGTCCTTTTCATGGTAACCACTGGGTTTACCTAGCAGCGTCAGGTTGTTCTGGTAATCTTATAGATTTTGTCTTGAGCGTTAGGACTTTTGTCAGAGTAAGGAGTTTTATATAATCTAGTATAATAATTTCTTCTTCCGCATTCTGATCTATTTTACGTTATCAGATGTATATAGGCTTCTGCTAGTTATTCTATGATGTATGTATATATGCAGGATTGTATATCGTTTATCAGTTGCAGGTTGAACGCTTTGGAATGCTAACATAAACAAAGGAGACCATGCCAAAATTTCAAGGTGCCACCTAGTACCTCGAGATCTGACATGGGGATTTGCATTAGCGTTTGGCGAGGTGCCACATCTGTGGAAAAATGAGACACAAAGAAGGACTATGCAAAACGCAAAAGTTATTTCGAAAAGAAAGGTATGTCTCTTTCTTTTGTATGTTATGAATCAAATTTAATTGAAGTACTTCTAATACCTGATGGATTTATTCTGGAGTCACAACTCACAATATGAACTCGATGCAGGGATTTCTTTCAAGTAGAAAATCAATGCAAAGTGAAAGATAGGTCTTCTTGGGAAACCGTCTTGGAGCACAATTTCTAACTGTAGGGACCTATCACTTAGTATTGGAGACTCATCATCAGATGGATTTGAAAAGTAGTTTTTATGATCCTACCATATTTAGGTATGTAGTTTTTTTTATCTAGATAAGATAATTTGGGTTATTCGATTTCTTTTAAATGTAGACAATTAAAGTTGTTTTTTTGTTCAATTTTAGTTGAATCTGGGATTTTAATTAATGGTTTATATAAAATAAATTTAAATTATAATTATATCTAGTCTTTAGCTTTCTTATATTCAATGGTTTGAAACGTGATGTGATTAATGAAAATTTCTCGATCTTGTGTCATAAACGTCTGAGACACATCTCTAGAGCTAGGATGGAGAGATTAGTGAAGGGCAAAGTTTTAGACAAGTAGGACTTCATGAATTTATCGATATGCGTGAATTGCATTAAATGAAAGCAAACCAGACATATTAAGAAATGAGCCACAAGACTTAAAAAATTTCTTTAGATCATACACACTGATATTTGTGGATATTTTTCCATTATATGTTTGAGTGGAGAAAGATATTTTATCACATTTATATACAACTTCTCTATGTTTGGTTATGTCTATCTAATTCATGAAAAATTTCAATCTATGGATATCCTCTAAATATTTATAACTAAGGTAGAAAGGTGGTTAAATAAGAAGGTTAAAATAGTTAGGTTAGATAAAGGGGGTGAACATTATGATAGATTTAATAAATCAAGTCAGAACCCTGGCCCTTTTTGTTAAATTCTTAGAAAAACTAGGTATTCGTCCACAGTATACAATACCTGGAATGTCTAAAGAAAATGGAGTAGCTGAAAGGTGTAATCATATACTTATTGATATAGTTAAGAGTATGTTGAATCATTCAATAATTCTAAAATTTTTCTGAGAATAAGCATTAAAGACTGTAATTTACATCTTAAACAAAGTTCCCAGTAAAGCAGCTCCTAAAACTCCATTCAAGTTATGGACTGGTAAGAAACCTAGTTTAATACACTTACATATTTAGGACTATCTAGCAGAAGCAATGATCCATAGCCCACATGAAAGGAAATTGGATCCCAAGACTATATCTTGATATTTCATTGGTTATCTAGAAAAGTCTAAAGAATACAAGTTTTATTGCCCTAACCACAATACGAGAATAGTTGAAATCGAAAATGCCAGATTCTTGAAAAATGATGAAATTAGTGGAAGTGTCAAATCACGTAAAATAACTCTCGAAGAAATAAGAGTGGATATCCTACCACCTCTTAATCTTCATGAAACTATTAATTCTCAAGATGTTCAACAACTTCAGGAGAATGGACAAGAGTTAGAGTAAGTTGGTTCACTACACTATTAAAACTCAATCATTGTAATTGAAGATTCACCACTAACAATTTTGAGATGATTTCTCAAAATAAAAAGACCTATCATTTCAGATGATTACGTAGTATATCTGAAAAAATCTAACTTTGATATTGGGATAAATAAAGATCTAATTACATTTTCACAAGTAATAGAAAGTAATAATTCTATCAAGTGGATGGATACCTTGAAAGAAAAGTAAAAATCTATGGACCAGAGCTGTATTTGGGATCTTGTCGAATTACCTCCTAAATGTAAAAAAGTAGACTATAAATAGATCTTCAAGATCAAGCACGACGCAAAAGGCAATGTCAAACGATTTAAAAGCAGACTTGTAGCCATAGGTTTTATTTAGAAGGGAGGCATTGATTACACTAAGACTTTCTCTCTAATTTCATAAAAAGACTCACTTAGAATCATTATGACATTGATGGCTTATTATAATTTGGAGTTACATTAAATGAATGTAAACATGACTTTCTTAAATAGGAGTTTAGATGAAGAAATCTACATGGAACAACCTAAAGGATTCACAAAAAAGAAAAAAAACTTTAGCCTGCAGACTTAAGAAATCTATTTATGGACTTAAATAAGCTTCAAGGTAATGGTACGTAAAGTTTAACGATACCATTACCTTTTTTGAATTTAAGGAAAATATTGTTAACCAATGAATATATCTGAAGATCAATGGGAGAAAATTTATTATATTGGTTCTGTATGTGGATGATGTTCCATTAGCTAATACTAATATTAGTTTGTTGTATGAAACAAAGAATTATCTCACTAAGAATTTTAAGATGGTTGATATGGGTGAGAAAACATATGTCATTGGCATAGAAATTTTTAGGAATTGATCTCAAGGATTATTAGGGTTGTCTTAGAAAGGTTATATCAACAGTCTTAGAATGATATAATATGCAATCTTGTTCTAATGGTGATACGCCTATCAAGAAAGGAGATAAGTTCAACTTGATGCAATGTCCGCATAATGATTTATAAATGGAATAGATAAAGGATATTCCATACGCTTCAGTTATTAGGAGTTTGATATGTTATCATTACTTCTTATAAAAAATTAATATGTTTGTACTCTCCTTAACTTGTGGGGCAAGTAAGGGATCGAACCCAAGAGAAAAAGGAGTTGTTACCAAGTTAAACAAAATGAAGTTAATCTAAGTTACTATTTTAAAATCTATTTTTGTATAGAAATGAAAATTATACTAAGAAACAAAAAATATGGTCATTAGTGATTAAAGTAACTTAGGATTAGCAAATAAAATCACATCTAAGTCTATCCTTCTTTTCACTCAACTCCAATGTTAGGTGTGAGCTCCTTGGGTTGGAAGATATAACATGAAGCTTGAATAAGATAATAGTTATGACTCCTTCACTCACTAATGCGTGAAATCCCTACTACCAATTATCTATAGATTAATCATATTTTATATTGATCTTATCTAAGCATAAAACATCTAAGTTAATTATATTAGGTATGGAGATTCATGTAAAGCTTTGATCTATTAGAGTTGATTAAAACCTTGAAGAGAACTCAATAATCATAAAGAACATGAAATGATAAAGAATATAAACACAGAATTAAAAGCTTGCTCCTAGGCTTCCTCTTCTCACTAATGAAAGGAGTTTGGCCTATGATCATTCCAAAGATACAAGGAAAAGTCATGAAACCAACACTTATATTCATATAGTAACCAAGGTACATTATCTCCTTCTTTGAAAAATTACAAAAAGTTATAGGAATGAAACCTATCTAAAAATGAAAAATTATGAAAAAAAAATGTCAAAAGCATTATGGAGGAGAAGAGAGAAGGGACAAGGGCCCAATGACTCTTTCCTAATTGAGAAAATAATCTATTTATAGACATTAGGTTCTCTAGAATAATCCAAAAATAGCCATCATCACTGTTGCGTATAAGATCACGTGTAAAGCACAATTGGGAAATTTTAGGACGCTCCATGCGAGATTCACTGCGCCACATATGATATTGATTGTGCCACATAGATCCTGAGAAATCTGAATCTCCAATTTTACATGGTTGCTTGATTGGTTCTTTAGATTATAATGCATATTTTGATTGATTGATTTGATATTTTACATGTACAATGAACACATATAATCAGTCTTCCGATAAGTGCATTAATTTTATGCAATCAAGCCTACTTAACATGATAGAACTTGTAATGAGATAATTTGAGGCTTAACATGACTATTTACCTAATCTAATGAAATAAAGACGAAAATCAAGATAAATACTTAGGAAAAGTGCGGATAAATCAATGTTTTAAGACACTGGTCACACCCCCAAACTTATTTTTTCTAGTCCCTTAGAAAATAATTTTGCTGCTTTCGCATGCACTCGAGTGCATTTAATGAATGCAATAAGCCCTTAAACCGCTAGGTTGCCCCTAGTGGACGAGTTTGACTCATGAGGTTTACAAAGAATAAACCCACAAAATTCGAAACAACTTTTGAAGTAATAATGGTCAAAATCAAAATTTATATTTAAAAGTATACGTTCTTTTAAGATTTGTTAGTCATTTGAATGTAATACTTGATATAGAGTTCCAATTCTTATTTCTCTATGACAAAACTTATACTTAAATTGATCTTTAAGAAATAGTATTTCTAACTTATAAAATTTTAGAAATTCGATTTCTTAGATTGAGTTTCAACCTTCTAACTAATTCGGAATAATTGGAACAACTTAAGATTTAATTCTAAACATAGCATCCTGTTTGGAGTAATGAGAAGTGTAGATGTTCACTTTAATACCTCTTAGGAACTTTATATGTTATATTCCAACGTACTCACATTTTTATACTTAATGGCTTTCACCCTATTGAAAACTCTAAACTTTTCTACTTTAATTCTTTTTAATATTTCTTTCCTTTTCGCTTCAAGGGATCTTTTTCTTTTCATGCTCTTTTGCTTTTGCTTTTGCTTTTGCTTTTTCTTTTTCTTTTTCTTTTCTACTCATTTTTCACAATTTTTCTAAGAAAAATAGGCAGTCATTTTCAAAGTACCCAGTCTAATTCAATGGTTGTTGTTCACGATATATTCAACCAGTTCTGTTTTTCTTCTAATCAGTCAACCAAATGAATAAAGAAGTCAAAGTTCATCAAACATGGTTTTTCATTATACTCTAGGTAGAAAGAAGGTAAAAAGCTCACTTAATTAAACCTAGATTCTTAGTAATCTTATTAGAAATAACTATAAATAAAATGTAACTTTGCTCTAATTTTTACCTAAGAGAAAAACAAATTGGGGCTCTAAATCAAAGCTTTCAACCAAAGACTGATTTAGTATTTTTAACTAAGTGTTTAAAGATACTAGCTAAGATCTTAAACAAAATACAACAAAATTGCCACCAAAATATTTTTCAAAAAATTTCAAATTTTTATGATTTTTTGAAATAGAATATAAAAGAAAATAAGTGAAAATCCAACCCTATACCTCCAAACTTAAACATAATTTTGTCCTCAATATTTTAGTATGCACATGCAAATGCAAATTGAAATTGACAAAAGAAAATGAAGTAGGTTGGATAGCACCTGAAAATGATCTTACAATCTTGTGATACTGACACAATGTCCCTTGAAATGAGACAACACATCACTCACCATTGTTGCAACGTTGTTTGTATCTACCATATTAATCGTGATTTGTATTATGCCAGGGGCACTAGAAAGGATACTGTCCTCATAACCTAGGTAAATGTTTCCTAGACTATGTCGGATAAACACACACTAGTATTTTCAACATACACTGTGTAAACTAGCATAAGACAAAATAACTACGAAAAAGAAAATGATTTCTATAAATGCTACCAAAATATATTATTTTTTAAACAAAATAGGGATAGTACAACATTCAGATAAACACATAAAAAAACTACTAACAAAGTAAATCCTAATACAATACTTAATAAAACTCCTAATGACATATCTAATCCCTATGAGCTCTACTTTTAGGAGTGGTTGTCTGAAACTTGCTCACCCTCTCACACTGTTTAGCTGCATCTAAGCGTTGTTCTAGTACCTTCTGTCCTTTATAAAGCTTACCCATCCCTTTGAAATTTTTTGTAAATACCTTTTGGAGGGGACGTGGTTTGACATCATCTAAGAAGGATGTGTCTTTAAAATCTGGACTAAATGACCTAGCTTTGCTCGTTTTGGCCTCATCAAACTCTTATTTTGGGGATGCATAGCTATGAGGACTCCCGTGCTCTTCAAAGTGCTCAAGTATCAATTGCCATAAACTTGGGGCACACTCTACGAAAGACAACGCACCCTTGAAATCTGACAGTTGGGTCATCTTAATATGGGATGCTAGTACTGCCATTGACATACCTATATGTCATTCGAGAATTTGATAGACCAAGTGTGGAAAAATCATTGAATTTCCTTTTTTGAGCTTGACACAAGCATCGACCAGGGTCTCTAAAATGAGACAAGACATGTAAAAGGTAGGATTCATAGTCTAAATCGCATGCATGATACACATGTATTTTGCAAAGAGCAAAGTATTATTCTACATACCTATGATGTTCAATGCCACCCATCGCCAACAAAGGTATTGATTGACTCAAACGCTCTTGGATAGTAATCCACCATTCTTGTTGTTAATCTGTTGCGAATCGAGTCCCAATTGAGTGACGAATAACTCAACTAAATGACAGGTATGGCATATTATATCCTTGATTTCTACAATATCTAAGATCGCGTTGATAAAACCAATGAAAAATGTGATGCTACAAAACTCGACGGTGATCAAAAGAGTAACTATATTACCCGAAATAAGGGATATATGTAGGCAACCCATTTTTGTATCTACCTAATTCAACAATCTATTATCCAGTTACCTTGAATTCCTAATGATGACCACAAAAAACTCGAAGGCTTGTGAGTATTGTCTCTGATTTCTCTCAATTCTAGTCCCCTATTGTAACATCCCGTGTTTTAATTCGTATCTCGAAGAAATCAGATAGTGTTAATTTGAAAAATATTTTAAAAAGATAACTTAGAGTAAATTATCCAGATTATGCTATGTTTGTTTTTGTTGAAAACTGACTTCGCCATTCGTTTCAAAACCATCGAAATATATACTTTAGCCTATAAGAAAGTTTGAATTCAAGCTTGGGTGAAAAAGTTAACCAATCCTCGAATTTCGCATTAACTGGGACCCAAAATGGTAAAATTTCGTTAGAGTGAGAATCAGGAAAATTTGATAATACCGTTAGGTCCGCAACAAAAAATTATTCGAAATGGTATAATCGTTTGTCATTTTTCGAGTTCGAATAGTTAAGTTACGGTCGAAACTAGAAGTGATGGGAAATTACAAGTATGCCATCAGCTTTTTATAAAAGAAAGCAAACTTTCTTTTATTCTCATTTGTTTTCCTTCTCTCTAAGGAAACCAAACATCAGCTCTTCTCAACCTAGGGTTCTCTTTTCTTCTCCTCAAGATCCGTTGAGAAC
>NC_141387.1:21196351-21296351 GCF_017979445.1 Akebia trifoliata
ATACCATACATTTTATCTTCACGCCCACCGCTCGTAATTCCATACACTCCTCACGTAACTCCTCATCCACTACTACATCAAAACCATCACCGCCACCCCTCATTCTCAATGTAAAACCCGATCCACCTCCCATGACTATATACTTACCTAAACCATTCCCCTATAGTTCTCACCAGGCAGTGTCTTGGAGCTACGAGACTACTATCACCACAACCACAGGGGTTGAGACCATGAAAAAGGTAATGGTGGCTGACATCGACCATATGACAAGGGTAGGGAGATGCTAGAAATTATCAAAAAAAGGGTAAGTATCAGGGAAGAAACGAAACAGACCACAAGAAAGGTGACCGATGAAGAAAAAAGGAAAGCAAAAGGAAAGGGAAAGTTGTATAAAGATGACAAGACGGAAGAGAAGGTGAAAGTGACAGACAAGGAGCTGTAGATTTTATTAAGCTCGTTCGCAAGAGTGAGCATAATATAGTGGCTCAATTGAATAACAACCCAGCTCAAATCAATATTCTGGGCCTAATGCAAAAATCAGAAGAAACACCAAAAGGCATTACTGAGAGTTCTGGGAAAGTCACACGTACCTTCAACTAACCTCACCAGCGTAATTAGAGTAAATGGTTGGCCAGATCATGACCCCAATCCCATTATCTTCACTGAAAGTGAATTTGTGCCAGAGGGATGGGGATATGTTGAACACCACTAATATCATGGTCATGTGCAAGGGCATGATGGTAGCCAGAGTACTAATTGATAATGGATCAGCCCTCAATGTCTGTCCCCTTGAAACCCTTTCGAAAGCTTAACGCTAACTAGTCGCATGTCAAGCCCAACAACAAGGTTGTCTGAGGCTTCGACAGTTCGAGAAGGGATTCCCTAGGAGAAGTAGATCTACCAATCACAATAGGCCCATGTACATTCGAAGTAACAATTGAAGTCATGGAAATATCGACGACCTTCAACTTGCTGTTAGGCAGGCCTTGGATTCACATAGTAGAGGCTGTACCTTCCTCTTTGCACCAAAGAGTCAAATTTATCATGAGGCAGAAGATGATATCAGTATTGGCAGAAAATCTTATCCCAGCTGGAAGAGCTCCGGATCTGCCATTCATTGACATTGAGATGACAAAAGACAAAGCACTCTACCATTCATATCAATATGCTGCTGTCAATCATATTGAGAAAGGAAAAAAGAAGGTAAAGGCAGAACTATCAAGAACGAATCTAATGATTGGTCATATTTTGAAAAGAGCAGGTTATCGACCTAGACAAGGATTGGGACCAGGAGGAAAAGGGAAAGCTACGCCGATTGAAGCAAAAAAACACACTCCTTATTTTGGTCTGGGGTTTAGGCCCACAAAAAAGGATATTACATAAATGAATGACAAGAAAAAAGAGTTTCGACTAGCGAGAGTCAAAAATTCGTGAATTGAATGTCTGGAATCTGGGCAGAGTTCCTCATATCAGCATCAGCTTTCCAAATCACATACTAGAGCTGACAGCTTATCAGAACCGCTTCCGACAAAACCAGTAAAAAGACCAAAAGTGGTAAATTTCAACCTGTGCGCATTCATGAAGACTCAGTTGTTAAGTCCCAATCATCCTTCGTAGAGGGCATTGATGTTTTATTCAATGGGGATTCCAACAAAAGTCTATCAGAGACCGCTCTAGAATCCACCAAAGTGGAAATTACTACTAGCCAAGGGAACAAATCACCTTTCCCCATGGATATTGATTGGGCGTCAGTCGTCATCCCACCTAGCTTGGGAAGGACTATGCCCCAACCTGACAACAATAGTAACAATCAATCGGAGATCATGGTCATCTCCAAACCATCGACCAAATCACCCAAAAAATCACTCTCTTATCTCATTCGCCCCCTCAGAGAAGGGGAAGTTCTAAACAATTTGGAAGAATTCCCATTGACCCTTGAGACTGTTGAGGCCTCCAAAAAAAAATGCCATTAGTCGAATTTAGTTTGCCCGAGGATCATAACGAGCCCTCGTCCTCGGGTAAAAACTATTTTGAGGGCTCCCTATCTTTATTAACGAATTTGCATGATTGTTCTTCTTATTTCAGGTATCTAGAAAATCACAAAAAACAAATATTTGTCAAGAATCAAAAATTTCTCAAAAATCAAAAAAATCAAAAAGCTTTCAAAATTGCAAAAAAAATAGATATTTTCCAAAAATCAAAAAAAGAGTTTTCAAGAGATCTGTCTCCATCAAATGAGTATCCAGATTAAATGGAATTTGAAAGGGATGAGTATGATTTCGATCTTGAACTCGACTTTGACCTCATGGGGATCGAAGAAGAGTCTGAGGACGAAATGGAGCACCCACCCAAAGAAATCAAAGACTTGGTAGAACGTCACGAAAAGGGTGTTCAACCAAACATCGAGGATACATATTCAATCAATCTTGATACCGAAGAGGACCCACGAATCGTCAAGATCGGAGCCTTATTGACGTCGCAACAGAAAGAAGAAATTGTCAAATTCTTATGGAAGTATCAGGATGTCTTCGCATGGTCTTAAAGGGATATGCCTGGGTTAGACACAGATCTGGTCGTCCGCAAACTGCCAGTAGCTTCCGAAAGTAAGTCAATCAAACAGAAACTGAGAAGACTAAAGTCAGAATGGGCCCTCAAGGTTAAAGATGATGTCATGAAACAATTCGAAACTAGATTTCTTGTAGTTTCTACATACCCTGAGTGGTTGGCTAACATCGTCCCAGTACCCAAGAAAGATGGGAAGGTACGCATGTGTGTTGACTATCAAGACTTGAACAAGGCTAGTCCCAAAGATGATTTTCCACTTCCACACATCGATAATTTAGTTGATAGTACAGCAGGACACGGCATGTTCTCGTTCATGGACGACTTCTCAGTCTATAATTAGATAAAAATGACAGAAGAAGACTAAGAAAAGACTACATTCATCACACCATGGGGTATTTTCCACTATAAAGTCATGTCATTCGACTGAAGAACGCAGGAGCGACTTACCAACGGGCAATGATCGCGTTATTCCATGATATGATCCACAAGGAAATGGAGGTCTACGTAGACAACATGATCGCTAAATCTAGCATAGAAGAAGACCATCTGGTAAATCTCAAGAAATTGTTCGACAGGCTGAGAAAGTACAGTTTGAGGCTAAATCCGGCAAAATACGTATTTGGGATAACATCAGGCAAGCTATTAGGATTCATTGTCAGCAGAAGAGGTATCGAGATAGAGCCGGCAAAAATCAAGTATATCCTCGAGATGAAAGCACCCGTTTTAGAAAAAGACGTTCAGGGCTTTCTGGGGAGAATACAATATATTAGTCATTTCATTGCTTAGCTCACACCTATCTGTGAGCCAGTCTTCAAGCTACTGAGGAAAGATATGCTAAAGAAGTGGAACAAGGACTGTTAGGAAGCATTCGACAAGATCAAGCAATATCTGCTCAATCCACCAGTCTTAGTCCCTCCTACTCTAGGGCGACCTCTGCTGATGTATATCTCAGTACAAGAAACGTCAATGGGGTGTGTGCTAGGGCAACACGATGAATCAGGACAGAAGGAACAGGCCATCTATTATCTCAGCAAGAAATTTATTGAGTATGAGGTAAAATATTCGACACTTGAGAAGACTTGTTGTGCATTAGTCTAGCCATCTCAACGACTGCATCATTATTTGCTCAGTTACTCAACTATGCTTATTACCAGAATAGACCCCCTGAAGTACCTTTTCGAGAAACCAACATTAACAAGTCGAACAGCGAAGTGGCAATTATTATTATCTGAGTTTGACATCACCTATGTCACTCAAAAAGCCATCAAAAGGCAAGCCATCGCAGACTACCTAGCTGAGCACCCGTTGCCTGACTACAAGCCATTAAAAATGAACTTCCCGAATGAAGCCATACTATTTACTGAGATTGAGGACGATGATGAAGAATCAGGCTGAAAAATGTACTTCTACGGAGTAGCTAATCAGAAAAGAAATGGAATAGGGGCAGTTTTGATCAAACCAAATGGGTCCCATGTACCGATCGCAATCAGACTGAAGTTCCAATGCTCTAACAACGAGGCTGAATATGAAGCATGTATAGCAGGATTGAAAGCAACGCTGGATCTCGAGGTAGATGAGATCGATATTTTCAGAGATTCAAGCTTAGTAGTCTATCATACAACTAGAGAATGGAAAATCCGAGAGCAGAGACTGGTCCCTTACCACGAGTATCTAGAGGAACTAAGCTCACGCTTTGACAGGATCTCATTCATATACATGCCAAAAGCTAAGAATCAGTTCGCAGATGCACTAGCTACGCTTGCTTCCATGATTAGTATTTCAGAAGATTTAGTCATCGACCTAATTGAGATTGGAATTCAAGATGAGCCGGCCTATTGCTTAGTCGTAGAAGTAGAAGAATCCGAAAAAAAGCCTTGGTACTCAGACATCAGGGCATATCTTAAAGATCGAACCGTCCCTTCAGATGCAACTCCAAATGATCGAAGGACTATTCAGAAATTAGTAAGGCAATTCTTCATCAGCAACGGCATCCTATACAAGAAATCGCACCACAAGATCTTACTTCGGTGTGTGGCAGAAACAGAAGTAAGACGACTAATTAAGACTGTACATGGGAGAGTCTGTGGGCCTCACATGAATGGTCACATGCTAGCCAAGAAGATCACGAGGATGGGATACTATTGGTCGACAATGGAGAGTGACTGCTATCAGCATGTCCGCAAATGCCACCGATGTCAGATATACGCCAATAAGATCAATGCTCCACCTTCAAAACTACATAATATGATCACTCCTTGGCCCTTCTCACTCTGGGAAATGGACGTCATCGGGCTAATCTCACCTAAAGCTGTAAACGGGCATCGCTTCAATTTAGTGGCTATCGACTACTTCACCAAGTGGGTAGAAACTGCTTCATACGCCAACGTCACAAAAAATAATGGCCTGAAGTTTGTCAAGAACAACATTATCTGTAGATATGGGCTTCCCAGCGGATTAGTGACCGATAATGCCAAGAACTTCAAGAACAAAGACACGATCAAGATGTGCGAAGACTTCTAGATCACTCATCATAACTCTGTACCCTACAGACCTAAGATGAATGGAGCAGTCAAGGCAGCCAATAAAAATATCAAGAAAATCATCGAGAAGATGGCAGTTACGTACAAAGACTGGCACGACATGTTGTCTTTTGCACTTCACGCCTATCGAACCTCGTTCAGAACTTCGATTGGGACAACTCCCTATTCATTGGTCTACGGAATAGAAGCAGTCTTACCCGTAGAGGTTGAGATTCCCTCCCTCTGGATCTTAAAAGAAGCAGAGTTAGATGAAACTGAATGGATTCAAGCTCGGTTTGATCAGCTGAATCTGATTAAAGAGAAACGTCTCGCAGCTATTTGTCATGGACAGATCTATATCAACGACGAATAGCTCTTGCCTATAACAAGAAGGTTAAGCCTAGAGATTTCTCACCAGGAGACCTTGTATTGAAGAAGATTTTGCCTATCCAAGAAGACATCAGAGGAAAGTTCAGACCAAACTATGAGGGACCATTCATCGTATAGAAAGTGATGACGGGAGGAGCTCTGATTCTCATAGAAATGGACGGATAAGTTTTCCCGCAACCGATCATGCTGACACTGTCAAGAAATACTACGCCTAAAAACTGACCCTGAGATGACAAAAGGCCATCTTTGCTATTTTAAACCAAATGTCAACCCTAATCAACCTCTTTCAAGCCATCACGTTCATTTCTCAACCTAAGACTGGCGCAAGTCAACAACTACAAAACGATACAAAAAAAGAAAAAATAAATAAAAATAAAAAATAAAAAAAATCAGAAAAACAAAAAAAGCAAAAGCGTCAAAATACTCCTGACGCACATGAGGATAAACTGTGAACGACTAAAAATACAAAAAAAATCAAAAAAGTTAAAAACTCGGACACTTGATCTGAGCTTGACCCAAATCTCTAGCCTAAACAAGTTCGAGAGATGTTGGGAGGAGACATAGATCACCTTTTCGAAACAAAAATAGACAAGCCCCATGTTTAAACCACTCAAAATACATCCAGACCTTAATCTTTTTGTATCCTTCCACTACCATTAGCCCAAGCCAACGTTTCGTCCCACCAAAAGTCATTTTTGATCCTGAAATGTTCTAGGGCAACATAATGGCAATGGTAGCACCAATGATCTTACAACTTGGTCCGGACCTCAAAGTCTTGTTAGTCGTTGAAAGACTTAAGAGCGGAATCCAGGTCGGATATTCGAAAAAAAAAGAGTACTCGAAATGTAGAGTAGCCTATCTCGCAGCTCAACTTGAGTTGTCGAACCACGAATAGTCATCAACAAACTCGAGAGGGAAATCTAGATCGATTACTCAAGAAGGAGTGCCACTATAAGGGTAGAGTCGCCGATCTCGCAGCTCAACTTGAGTCACCAAGCCACAAAGACACAGAGACTCCGAACAGAACCGTAATATAAAAATCTAACAAATACAAGCATAGTCTGAAAGGGCATAGTGAAAACTTGAAAGGCACTATGAGTAAAAGAATCAAACTATGGCAAGATCAAAGCCACCGGTACAATGAAAATCCCAAAAAGGACGTCGATACGCAAAAACGTGGAAATCAGGTCTGGTGAAAACCGTAATTGGCACCAGGGGCAATAAGGGTAAAAAAAAATAAAAGAACTCCTAGCCCGCAAGAGCATAAACTGTGAACGGCAAAATCTTTCTCAAAACATATGTCCCGAGCAGATTACAATCTTCCAATACAGAGGCACTGGGGATGACTCTAAAGGAATCAAACGAGCAATTGAAGTTTATATCCTCTGTGGTTGGCAAAAACACCAAAATCGTCACAACCAAAGATTTTTACAAACTCTGAATTTATCATACTCATTTGATAAAGACATTTCACAAAATTGCATTTCAAAAAACTACTATTTTGGCCAATGACGACAAATCTAGGACTCATTCGACAAAACTTCGTGTTTTCAAGAACAATAGATACACCTGAGGCCAAGTAAGTACAAAACCTATTTTCTTTGCATTAATCCTTCAATATTTTGCATACATTCAGATAATGAAAGAAAATACAAAAAGAAGGAATACAATACAGTCGATCAAACGTCATGGTAAGAAATGAAAAAAGAGTCAAGGCGTTCCTCCAAAGCACGGATCCGAGCAGCCTGGCTCATCATCACTTTATCGGCATCGAAAACATCTCGACTTACCAAAAAAGCTGCATAGTCATCAAAATGAGGACACTGGGCAAGTCTGTCCCTCAATTAAGTAACTTCAGCTCGAAGCCTAGCCACTTCGCCACTACCACTAGATCCAGACTAGGCAAGGACGGATGTCAGCCGAGCAATCTCCTTCTACATCTTCTTCTAAGATTTAAGCCAGATAGCCTGAATTCAACGATGATCAGTCTGAGACTCCTCAACCCGATCTCGATAATCAAAAAATGATGAAGCACCTGGGCGTGTTCGGGGAACTATTGACACCGAGGGTCTCCCAGAAACGAGTTCTCGAATCCAATGTAAGTATACCGGAAATAAGTATGCTGCGAAGATGGGTAGACTCAGAACCTCAACTCGATTCCATTTTTTCACGAGTCGACTCAGAAGTGCAGTCGACAAAGGACCAACCAACTCATTGAAATTATCGGGGATGAGCACACCCTGATCATAACCAAATTGACGAAGAACCCGAAGTGGTATATAATGAGTCGCACCGTGAAGACCAATCAAAATAAGAAAACGGGCACCATCAAATGCAATCACGGGAGACCCCCGAGGTTGGAATGCACCTATCCACCTCACTTCTTCATCATCAAGGTTGCCGATAAAGGAATACCACTCTTCTTTGCCACCCGAGACAAATGGAGCAACTCGTCTCGACATCATAAATACGAGATCAGCATTAACGCAAAATGAGCGATTAACCACTTCAGTTGAAACCAGATGATCCATAAATCAAAGCTGCAATAACAGGAGCATTCTAAACTTTGGAAACTAGTAAAGTTAAGTTTAAATTTAAATCTAAGCTAAGTTTGGAATTTACCTGTAGGAGTGGAGCACATCCTCAGAAAATTCGATCACGACCGGAAGAACAAGCCGTGAGAGATTGGAACATTTTGCTCAAAAGCATTGGAGCCAACCGGCGTCCCTCCTGGACTTGTTGAATCACATGAACGAGAGAAAGATCTGTGATGTCTCCACCACCTGGAAACAGGAGTTGACTTACCACCATTAAAGTAAGAGCATTAAAGTGAATCAACGGCTTCGAGGGATCCGTGAGGTATTCAATCAAGAAAGACTTTGACATTGTCTTCAAAATCGATCTACCATCCGGAATTTTCAAAAACTTGTAGCTTACCCCCAAGAAGTCGGAAGTCTCACTTCAATATCCATCATGCAATGGTGGAATCACAACTGGGCCCGATATCTCAAGCCCCAACAACACTTCAAACTCCTCAATGGTGGGAGTCATTTCATGCTCCCGGAATCGAAAGAGATTGAGCTCAGGGATCCAACACCCTAACATTGACTCAATCAAACCCCATTGCAATGGGACCTTGGACAAAGAAAGAGTGAACCCCAACTTATTCAAACACCATTGAGCTCTATCATCATTATCCATATTATTTATCCAACTACTCAAGAAAGGATCGACAGTGTCATACCTTTTCAAGTTAAGAAGAGTAGAGGGCACCTCCATGGAGCTTGAAAAGAAGTTTTGAAGAAGAAGGAAAGTAAAAAATCGGCCAAAAGTGAGAAAGAGGGAAGTAAAACTGTGAAAAGTGAAATGTTTGGACAAAATCGAGGGTGAAACAGGTTTAAAGAAGGGGGTGAATCGTGCTGGTCCGTGTTTTAAACACGGATAAAGTCAAAGTTAACTTATCCGTACTTAAAATATGGATGACGTTAGAACCAATGCATCATGTTACAAGCACGGTTAAAAGATAATGTGGTTTATCCGTGCTCCTGGCACGGATTAAATCTGGGTAAAGATATCCTTGTTAGAAACACAGACCAGAACATTTTAGCACTAAGGCCCTGAGTCATTTGAGTTTTTGACAATTCAGGACTACATAACGGTCATCTCAAGGCTCGATACCTCAAAATCATATGAAAAGTAGTGGAAACTCCTACGTACTCAATAAATACGCTCAATACTCTCGAAAGCTCTCAATATATATACCGGGCACGTAGGAGCTCCCCAAAATCATGCTGAGCCAGATCAGGTTTTTCGGAACCACATCACTCACCATGGCCCCCAAACAACTCTCGCTACTCAAAAACACACTCGAAGGGTCCTTGAGACCCTAATCGCACCCTTTACCTGCCCGTAGGCTCACCAACACTCAAGAGGGCTCAAAAGCCTTGATGATTGATTTCACGCCTAAGAAGCTCGTTGGAGCCCGAGTTAATTGCACATATGATCATAATAAAGCGACAAATGCAATAAAACATGAGCATAAACACACATACATATATACAAAAGTTGAATGTTTACATACATGTCCAAAAACTAATACAAATATCTAATGTGTTGCAAGTACAATAAAAATCAAGACGAGGGGGGCATTCGTCCTGACACTCTGAGTCTCTGGGATCGCTTCAAAGAAGATTCACCATCGCACCGAGCCAGACACATACGAGACCCCCGAAAGAAGGTATGATTGACCATATTTTTAGTCATCAATAAACCCTATAGAAGATTGTAGTAAAGTGATTTGTAGGGTATCGTTATTGGCCGGGGATTGCGGGTACTCCTATTCTAAAGAGTCATAATAAATTTTAGTTAGTTTAATTAACAAATTGAAAACAAACATATTACACAAATTTGTAGGGGTTTCAATTTTGGCGATTCGGATTAAAAAATAATAATAATAATAAAAAGAAAGATATAATAAAAATTAAAATTAAAATTAAAGAAATAAATATTTACAATTGATCATCTTCTCTCACAATTCAGAAAAATAAATTCATTAAATGACTAATCAAATTGCTTCAACATAGATAACGAATTTTATGCCTTAATTACATATCCGAATTGAATCAAAGTGCAAGCCTAAAGAGATCATGCATCTTATAAATTCCTTCTTAGATAATCCCTAGGGTTTTGGAAAAGTCCATCACCGAGTTATTTTGATTAAGCAATCAAGTTAATACTTAGCGTATCCTTACAACTTCTTAAACAAATTATTAAGATCAAAAAGAATTATGATTCAATAACCTACTCTTCAAACCTATGGAAAAGTCCATGGCTAAAGAACATGCAATTTTCAGATCACAACTATTGTTCATAGTTTTTACCACTTTTAAATCATATTCCAAATCAATTAGGTGATTAGAGATACAATTATGGCTTCAATGACCGTTAATATCAAAGTTTTCAATATGACCAAACTGAAAATTCAGCATACATAATTAAAATTCACTGATTCATGTGTCTACATATCACCAATCCGAAAACATCAATTAATGAATCTGAAAGTCACTAACTCATTGAATTAAAAATTTCCAACTTAAGAATCCAACAAGATGTTCTTTAATCCAAAAGCAACTAGGGTTGCAATAATAAAAATAAATAAAAGTCATAAGGGTTACACTTTTTAACACAACCAAAGAAGTTTGAGATGTGTTGGTGGTGATGTTCCTCACGGCAATAATGTTGCTGAAAAATTTCAGCAACTTCTCCCTTCTTCTTGACAGCAACTCGTTGGCCCCTAGTTCCCCCAGTTTCAGCCACCTCTTTCCTAAAGAAAAGATTAAAAAAAAAAAAAACCAAAAAGAGAGAGAGCAAGAGAGAGAGATAGAGATCTTCCTTTTTTTTTTTTTCTTTTACCCGTTCTTCTCTTCCTTCTTAGAAGCTAACAAAATCTCCTAAAAAAATCCTAAATCTTATCCTCCAATAACAATATATAAATCTGACTAATTAAAATAAAATAAAGTCCTAATATAATTAGGAAAGTGGTGTTTTAGTTGGAATTTTCGTGCACTAGATTTGGAGACTTTCGAAAATAAACCTCGTCAAATTTTAACAAATTCGCGTCAAATTCGAGTCAACAGTTTACGTGCAGCAACTTCAAACCCAATTTTGACCTTGATACAGTCATTATCTCTCAAAACTCAAAACACAAAAGTTGTAGATCTTTTTCTCAGTGTTCCATAGCATTTGGAATCATCTCAATTGGAGTTCGGATGAGAGAGTTATGCCCAGAATTACGAAGCGATGTCGAAACTGTCCAAAATCGCCCAATTAATTTCGTTTTGCACTTAACACCTCCATTTGCATCCTAAATCAAAATAAAAGAATAATGAGTACATTTAGGCACTAAATATGTATAAAGGACTAAATATTAAAGGAGAAAAATATGACATTTTGCATTCTTATCAAATTCCCCCACACTTAACTTTTGCTCGTCCTCGGGCAAAACAGAACAAAATGTAACCTAATAGAAACTCAAGGAAAACAACAAAGACTAACTAAAAACACCACAATGACTTAACACAAATTAAATGACTCTAATCCTTCCAACTTACATCTCAGAGATCCTTTAGATGGTATGGCATAATAAAGTAGGAAGAGCACAAGTTTACTTCAAAAATAAGCCACAGAGTTATTAAGACTATATAGCATGCATACTTGGAGTGTGTGTGTGTGTAGCCAAATATAAGTGTAATATGCATCCTCAAGTTAATGCACAAATTGTATCAAACTTTACTTCTCACGATGTATCACTCTGATTTTCTCTCAATTTGATATGGTGCTAGCTACACTAATCACTCAAACACTTGTGAAAACAGTTTAAATAAACCATAGGCTTGCTTCCACCCACTCTCCACATTTAAAACAGAACATCAAAGGATCAAGAGGTCTTTGAAAAGGTTGTAATGGGGCTAAAGGGTCAAGGGTTCATAAGAAGGAAAAAGGATATCACAAAATTTCCTCAGAACTAGAAAGCAATTAGAAATGTCAATAAATAGGTCTTCATCATTAAGTACCACATTTCGATCACTCTAAGGTAGATTTCATCAATTTTTTTTTTTTTTTTTCACTTTGCTTGAGAGATTTGTAATGCTCCCATTTCTTCAGAAAACTTGTATTCTTTAAATCACAACACTTCTTTTCATGTCCCTACTTCTCCTTTGATCACAATTTTTTTTTTTTTTTTTTTTTTTTTAACAAATCTTACACCTTAGAACCATATGAAATCCTCCCCCACACTTATGCTTTTCCACCCTTCTTGATATCACCTTATAAACAAGATCCAAGCTCACTAGTTCCAAGGAAAAGGGTAAGTAAAGTGTTTAAGTTAAAAAGAGTAAGTGAATGTGGGTTAATGAAGAAAATAGGCTAATGAAGGCTCAAAGGGCTATCTAAGGGTCAAATCACAATCAGGACAAAGGCTATTTGGTCATGGTGGTAAAATCCTAATTTGCCTCCGTCTTCTCCAAATCTGAACATGTAAAATTGTCTCAAGCAGGTTTAAAGCAAGTTCTAGAAAACATGATATTCACAAGATGCACTCAGAAAAGAAGTTTAAATTGATATGTATAATGAATCAATTATAAGGCTCGAATAGCTCACAAATATTGCGGAATTATGCAAGTATCATTCAATATGTCTCCATGCTTCACTTTAAGATAACATATTACTCGAATCAAGGCTAATGTGCATCAAAATTTCCAAGTATGACTACAATATAAGCAAATTAACTCCATTTCTTATTTTATCTGTAAAAATATGCTCAATTCTATTTACAAGCCATCTATCTTAAGAATCAGTTTCATCATTGAGTTGGAAGGAATTCTAAAAACAAAACAAATTTTTTTTTTTTTTTTTTTTTAAAAGTTGTAAATCCCTCCCCCACATTTAAATCCTACATTGTCCTCAATGTGGATCAGAATAAGCCTGTAAGTAGAAATATAAACATGAGCAAGGTATTCACGAAAGTCACACAATAAAAAAAATGAAATCCACCAAAGTAAATAGAGGAGAGAAAGAAAATGCAAATCTGTGTTGATGTATCCTCAATAGCCTTGGCTGAATTGGGTTGCCTCCCAGTAGCGCTTGAATGTTTACAGTCCTTCAGCCTAGACTTTGTACCTCATTTTTAGTCCTTTGTGAGTGGAGCCTCTAGGAGGGGTACTTCTTCCACAGTGTGCTCCTTAAAAGCCTCATAATAAGGCTTCAAGCGATGGCCATTCACCTTGAATTCATTTCCAGTTTTGTCACTTTTTATCTGTACAGCACCATGAGGAAAAACATTAGTGACAACGAAAGGACCAACCCATCTAGAACGTAACTTACCAGGAAAAAGTTTAAGTCTAGAATGGAAAAGAAGAACTTTTTGGCCTACAACAAAGGCCTTGCCACGGATCATCTTATCATGAAAAGCTCTACTTTTCTCCTTGTAAATCCATGCGCTATCATATGCCTCGTTTCTAATCTCCTCAAGTTCATTCAGTTGCAATTTTCTATGTAAACCGGCCTCATCAATGTCTATGTTGAAAGACTTAACAGCCCACCACGCCCTATGCTCAAGCTCAACTGGTAAATGACACGCCTTACCATAGACAAGTCTAAATGGAGACATCCCAATTGGTGTTTTGTATGCTGTCCTATAGGCCCAAAGTGAATCATCAAGTCTTTTACTCCAATCCTTGCGTGTAGAACCCACAGTCTTTTCCAAAATTCCCTTAATCTCACGATTTGAGACCTCTGCTTGTCCATTCATTTGAGGATGATATGGTGTTGCCACCTTGTGATTCACCTTGTATTTTTTTAGCAGAGCGTCAATTGTTTTGTTGCAGAAGTGTAATCCACCATCACTAATAATCGCACGAGGCACTCCAAACCTAGTAAATATGTTAGATCTCAAGAAATCTGCAACAACTTTAGAATCATTAGTTCTGGTGGCCTTAGCCTCTACCCCTCTACCCACTTGGACACATAATCAACAGCAAAAGAATGTAAAGAAAACCGTTAGATGAAGGAAATGGCCCCATGAAATCAATGCCCCAGACATCGAAAATCTCAACAGTTATGATATGGGCCATGGGCATTTGATCTTTAGAACTTAAGTTACCTTTTTTTTGGCACCTATCACAAGTCATGCAGTACATATATGCATCCTTAAAAATATAGGGCCAAAAGAAACCACAATCTAATACCTTGCGGGCTGTCCGACGTGCACCAAAATGTCCACCACAAGACTCAGAATGACAAAAGGCAAGTATAGATTTATGCTCAGATTCAGGGACACACCTCCTAATGATTTGATCACTACAATGCTTCCACAAATAAGGTTCATCCCATACATAATATCTAGCCATTTTCTTAAGCTTTTCTTTATTAGACTGAGGTAAAGTATCAGGGAATTGCTTAGTAACTAAATAATTCACAATATCTGCATACCATGGTTCACTTACCTCAATCCCAAATAACTGTTCATCTGGGAATGATTCTTGCAAGGGTAAGGTGTCCTCTTCATGTACAAGTCTGCTCAAATGGTCAGCTACCAAGTTTTCACTCCCCTTTTTGTCTTTGATCTCCAAATCGAATTCTTGAAGTAATAGCACCCATCTAATCAGCCTCGGTTTGGCCTCCTTCTTTGTCATCAAATACTTCAAAGCTGGTGCATTGCACAATCCAAATGGCATACGTCTGTAGGCATAAGTGCCAAAAGGGCAAGTGAAGGTGGTCTTTTCTTGATCCTCTTGGGCTATACAGATCTGGTTGTACCCACTATATCCATCCAAAAAGCAATAAAAAGGGTAACCAGCTAACCTCTCAAGCATCTGATCGATAAAGGGCAGAGGGAAATGGTCCTTCCTTGTTGACGCGTTGAGCTTTCTATAATCTATGCAAACTCGATAACCAGTCACAACTCGTTGAGGTACTAGCTCATTCTCCTCATTCTTTACTACAGTAACTCCAGACTTCTTTGGCACAACTTGAATAGGAGACACCCACTTGCTATCTGAAATAGGGTAAATAACGCCACAATCAAGTAATTTTATTATCTCATCTTGCACTACCTTCATCATGGGTGGATGTAGGCGTCTCTGGGCTTCTCTGGTGGGTATGGCACCATCCTCCAATAGGATTCTATGGACGCACATGGTTGGGTTAATTCCCTTGATATCTGCCAAAGTCCAACCAATGGCGGTCTCGTACTTCTTAAGAATGTCCACAAGCTTCTTCTCTTGATTCTCCTCCAACTTCGAGGATATAATAACAGGCAGCGTCTCCTTATCCCCCAAAAAGACATACTTCAAGTGATCTGGCAAAACCTTAAGCTCAAGTGTAGGGGCCTGTATCACTGAAGGTAACATCTTGTTAGTAGAAAAAGGAAGGGACAAAGGAGGAATATACCTTGGTAAAATGGGTAGGGACTCAAGGGAGGCCACGGTTCTAATCACAATGGGCTCCTCAGCCTTCTCCAACTCAGCTTTAGAAATGGAATCTCCATTCTCATTATAGCCAACTCCTTGAGAGAGTGTTACTTTCAACTCATCCTCTTCCATTGCTTCCATAAACCTCTGCGCAAATGAATCAATAATATCAATAGAAAAACAGGGTTTAATGTCAGTCAATGGATACCTCATAGCTTCAAAGATGTTGAAGCGTATAATTTCATTATCAAATTCCATGGTCAATGTTCCTCCATAAACATCGATCTTTGTTCTTGCAGTCCTCATGAATAGGCGCCCTAAAAGTAATGGAGTGGAATTTAGGGGTGCCTCTTCCATATCAAGGACATAGAAGTCAGCGGGAAAAATGAGTTGATTCACCTGCACAAGAACATCCTCAATGTATCCTTTAGGATACTTGTTAGATCGATCAGCCAATTGGATAACAACATTATCACTTTTAAGTTCACCCAGATCTAAAGAAGCATAAAGACTATAAGGCATCACATTAATTGAAGCTCCTAAGTCTAACATGACATTATCAAATTTATTCGTACCAATCACACAAGGAACAGAAAAACTCCCTGGATCCTTAAGCTTTGGTGGTAATTTCCTTTGGATGACAGCAGAGACTGTCTCATTCATCTTTACCACCTCTTTCTCACGAGTTTGTCTCCTTGTAGTACAAAGCTCTTTCAGAAATTTGGCATATTTTGGCACTTGCTTCAAACACTCAATCAAAGGCATGTTGACTTGTACCTTCTTAAAAATCTCCAAGATGGCTTGATCAGATTCATCCTTCTTGGTTTTGGCAAACCTACTAGGAAAAGGCACACGAGCAAAAGGACTATAATCGAAAGAATTTTTAGGGTTTTGCTCATTACCTTGAGGTTTCAAAGCCTTCTCAGATGATGAAGGACTAATCATTTCTGTCTTTGATGTGGCAGGATCTTTCTCTCTGTCCTTTTCCTCATTGTCGGTCACTTGGGCCTTCTTTAGGATTTTGGGAACATCCACAAGGGTCTTACCACTCCTTGTCGTAACAGCTTTAGCTTGTTCGATATTTGGGTTGGGAACAGTGTTACTAGGCAATTTTCCGCTCTCGGTTATCTTTCCCATGAAGTCTACCACTTGGCCCAACTGCTTTTTCAACTCTACAATGTCTTTAGTGTGAGCCTGTTGACCTGTAACAAGAGCTTGAGTAGCAGTATTTAAATTTTGTTGCCCTTGAGCAAGGGACTTTAAAATCTCATCATAATTAGGAGCATTAGAATTTGTAGGCACATGAGGATTAGATACAAAGTTTTGAGGTACCTGAGGTGAGATAAAGTTTTGAGGTACCTGAGGTCTCATCAGAAAACCTGGAGGGCGTGGAAACACTTGCCCTTGTCCTTGAGGGTTCTGAATATTATCATTGTTGGCCCAACGTAAATTGGGGTGATCTCTAAGTCCAGGGTTATATGTGTTAGAGAAAGGGTTATACCTTTGTCCACCTTGATTACCTTGAAACCCAACAGCGTTAAGAGACTCCCATCCTCCATTATTGATCAATTGGGGGCATTGGTCAGTTGGATGCCCTTGAGTACAACACACACCACAGATTTGAGCAACTTGTTGTACTTGTACTCCATTCACGTTCAATACCTGAGACAGCAGAGTAGACATTTTATTAACTTTTTCCTCAAGAGTAGAGTTAGAAGATACCTCATTCACCCCACGAGTGGAGTTTAACACTCCTTCATATTGTTGATAATTAAGAGCACGTTGGGCGAGCAACTCCTTAGCAACTTCAGGTGTCTTATCCACAAAAGAACCTCCAGCAGCAGCATCTAACAATTGACGTTCAAGAGGGAGGAGTCCCTCATAAAAGTAAGTAAGTAGATTTCCTTCCTTCATCCCATGTGAAGGACATGATGCAACTAAGCTCTTGAATCTCTCATAGTAGGCATAAAATGCCTCATCCTTCCTTTGCTCAATTCCAGTTATTTGCTTTCTCAAGACAGTGATTCTTGAGGCGGGGAAGTACTTAGTCAAAAACTCAGTCATCAACTTCTCCCATGTGTTGATATAGCCTGAAGGTAGATCAAACAACCAAGTCTTTGCCCTATCTTCAAGTGAGAAAGGGAATGACTTTAGCTTCAAAATGTTGAGATCCGCATTCTGTGGGCACATACTTGAACACACAAACTGAAACTCTCCTTGAGATGCTTATGAGGATCTTCATTAGTAAGCCCATGGAATTTGGGCAAATGGTGTAAAAAACCCCCACTCTTCCTCTTCACTTCAAGTTCAAAACTCACGACTTTGCCGATTGCTGGTTCTGTAGGGTATCGTTATTGGCCGGAGGATTGCGGGTACTCCTATTCTAAAGAGTCATAACAAATTTTAGTTAGTTTAATTAACAAATTGAAAACAAACGTACTACACAAATTTGTAGGGGTTTCAATTTTGGCGATTCGGATTTAAAAAAAATAATAATAATAAAAATAAAAAGAAAGAAATAATTATTTACAATTGATCATCTTCTCTCACAATTCAGAAAAACAAATTCATTAAATGACTAATCAAATTGCTTCAACATAGATAACGAATTTTATGCCTTAATTACATATCCGAATTGAATCAAAGTGCAAGCCTAAAGAGATCATGCATCTTATAAATTCCTTCTTAGATAATCCCTAGGGTTTTGTAAAAGTCCATTACCTAGTTATTTTGATTAAGCAATCAAGTTAATACTTAGTGTATCCTTACAACTTCTTAAACAAATCATTAAGATCAAAAGGAATTATGATTCAATAACCTACTCTTCAAACCTATGGAAAAGTCCATGGCCAAAGAACATGCAATTTTCAGATCATAACTATTGTTCATAGTTTTTACCACTTTTAAATCATATTCCAAATCAATTAGGTGATTAGAGATACAATTATGGCTTCAATGACCGTTAATATCAAAGTTTTCAATATGACCAAACTGAAAATTCAGCATACATAATTAAAATTCACTGATTCATGTGTCTACATATCACCAATCCGAAAACATCAATTAATGAATCTGAAAGTCACTAACTCATTGAATTAAAAATTTCCAACTTAAGAATCCAACAAGATGTTCTTTAATCCAAAAGCAACTAGGGTTGCAATAATAAAAATAAATAAAAGTCATAAGGGTTACACTTTTTAACACAACCAAAGAAGTTTGAGATGTGTTGGTGGTGATGTTCCTCACGGCAATAATGTTGCTGAAAAATTTCAGCAACTTCTCCTTCTTCTTGACAGCAACTCGTTGGCCCCTAGTTCCCCCAGTTTCAGCCACCTCTTTTCTAAAGAAAAGATTATAAAAAAAAAAATCCTAATAGAGAGAGAGCAAGGGAGAGAGCAAGAGAGAGAGCAAGAGAGAGAGAGATAGAGATCTTCCTTTCTTCCTTTCTTTTACCCGTTCTTCTCTTCCTTCTTAGAAGCTAACAAAATCTCCTAAAAAAAATCCTAAATCTTATCCTCCAATAACAATATATAAATCTGACTAATTAAAATAAAATAAAGTCCTAATATAATTAGGAAAGTGGTGTTTTAGTTGGAATTTTCGTGCACTAGATTTGGAGACTTTCGAAAATAAACCTCGTCAAATTTTTAACAAATTCGCGTCAAATTCGCGTCAACAGTTTACGTGCAGCAACTTCAAACCCAATTTTGACCTTGATACAGTCATTATCTCTTAAAACTCAAAACACGAAAGTTGTAGATCTTTTTCTCAGCGTTCTATAACATTTGGAATCATCTCAATTGGAGTTCGGATGAGAGAGTTATGCCCAGATTACGAAGCGATGTCAAAACTGTCCAAAATCGCCCAATTAATTTCGTTTTGCACTTAACACCTCCATTTGCATCCTAAATCAAAATAAAAGAATAATGAGTACATTTAGGCACTAAATATGTATAAAGGACTAAATATTAAAGGAGAAAAATATGACATTTTGCATTCTTATCAAATTCCCCCACACTTAACTTTTGGCTCGTCCTCGGCAAAACAGAACAAAATGTAACCTAAGAAACTCAAGGAAAACAACAAAGACTAACTAAAAACACCACAATGACTTAACACAAATTAAATGACTCTAATCCTTCCAACTTACATCTCAGAGATCCTTTAGATGGTATGGCATAATAAAGTAGGAAGAGCACAAGTTTACTTCAAAAATAAGCCACAGAGTTATTAAGACTATATAGCATGCATACTTGGAGTGTGTGTGTGTAGCCAAATATAAGTGTAATATGCATCCTCAAGTTAATGCACAAATTGTATCAAACTTTACTTCTCACGATGTATCACTATGATTTTCTCTCAATTTGATATGGTGCTAGCTACACTAATCACTCAAACACTTGTGAAAACAGTTTAAACCATAGGCTTGCTTGTCCACCCACTCTCCACATTTAAAACAGAACATCAAAGGATCAAGAGGTCTTTGAAAAGATTGTAATGGGGCTAAAGGGTCAAGGGTTCATAAGAAGGAAAAGAAAGGATATCACAAAATTTCCTCAGAACCAGAAAGCAATTAGAAATGTCAATAAATAGGTCTTCATCATTAAGTACCACATTTCGATCACTCTAAGGTAGATTTCATCAATTTCTTTTTTTCTTTTCACTTTGCTTGAGAGATTTGTAATGCTCCCATTTCTTCAAAACTTGTATTCTTTAAATCACAACACTTCTTTTCATGTCTCTACTTCTCCTTTGATCACAATTTTTTTTGGATTTTTTTTTTTTTTTTTTAACAAATCTTACACCTTAGAACCATATGAAATCCTCCCCCACACTTATGCTTTTCCACCCTTCTTGATATCACCTTATAAACAAGATCCAAGCTCACTAGTTCCAAGGAAAAGGGTAAGTAAAGTGTTTAAGTTAAAAAAGAGTAAGTGAATGTGGGTTAATGAAGAAAATAGGCTAATGAAGGCTCAAAGGGCTATCTAAGGGTCAAATCACAATCAGGACAAAGGCTATTTGGTCATGGTGGTAAAATCCTAATTTGCCTCCGTCTTCTCCAAATCTGAACATGTAAAATTGTCTCAAGCAGGTTTAAAGCAAGTTCTAGAAAACATGATATTCACAATATGCACTCAGAAAAGAAGTTTAAATTGATATGTATAATGAATCAATTATAAGACTCGAATAGCTCACAAATATTGCGGAATTATGCAAGTATCATTCAATATGTCTCCATGCTTCACTTTAAGATAACATATTACTCGAATCAAGGCTAATGTGCATCAAAATTTCCAAGTATGACTACAATATAAGCAAATTAACTCCATTTCTTGTTTTATCTGTAAAAATATGCTCAATTCTATTTACAAGCCATCTATCTTAAGAATCAGTTTCATCATTGAGTTGGAATGAATTCTAAAAACAAAACAAATTTTTTTTTTTTTTATTTTTTTATTTTTTGTTAAAGTTGTAAATCCCTCCCCCACACTTAAATCCTACATTGTCCTCAATGTAAATCAGAATAAGCCTGTAAGTAGAAATATAAACATGAGCAAGGTATTCACGAAAATCACACAATAAAAAAAAATGAAATCCACCAAAGTAAATAGAGGAGAGAAAGAAAATGCAAATCTGTGTTGATGTATCCTCAATAGCCTTGGCTGAATTGGGTTGCCTCCCAGTAGCGCTTGAATGTTTACAGTCCTTCAGCCTAGACTTTGTACCTCGTTTAGTCCTTTGTGAGTGGAGCCTCTAGGAGGGGTACTTCTTCCACAGTGTGCTCCTTAAAAGCCTCATAATAAGGTTTCAAGCGATGGCCATTCACCTTGAATTCATTTCCAGTTTTGTCACTTTTTATCTACAACAAAGGCCTTGCCACGGATCATCTTATCATGAAAAGCTCTACTTTTCTCCTTGTAAATCCATGCGCTATCATATGCCTCGTTTCTAATCTCCTCAAGTTCATTCAGTTGCAATTTTCTATGTAAACCGGCCTCATCAATGTCTATGTTGAAAGACTTAACAGCCCACCACGCCCTATGCTCAAGCTCAACTGGTAAATGACACGCCTTACCATAGACAAGTCTAAATGGAGACATCCCAATTGTGGTTTTGTATGCTGTCCTATAGGCCCAAAGTGAATCATCAAGTCTTTTACTCCAATCCTTGCGTGTATAACCCACAGTCTTTTCAAAATTCCCTTAATCTCACGATTTGAGACCTCTGCTTGTCCATTCATTTGAGGATGATATGGTGTTGCCACCTTGTGATTCACCTTGTATTTTTTTAGCAGAGCGTCAATTGTTTTGTTGTTCTTGAGTCTTTCTTCTAACTGCGGACATTCATGGACCTGATCTCAAAAGTAAAGACAACAATATACAAGTTAGAGTTGAAAGAATAATAATAAGCTTCCCTTCCTAAAAACATCACAATGTGATCGCCATAGTGATAGGAAAGATTCATGTTAAAATTTCAATAAGTGTAACACAAGATATATTACATGCAAGCTCAACAAGTAAAATAGAATATTAAAAAGTTAAATGACACTAAAACATAGGGATTTTGCAATCCCCGGCAGCGGCGCCATTTGATTGACCATATTTTTAGTCATCAATAAACCCTATAGAAGATTGTAGTAAAGTGATTTGTAGGGTATCGTTATTGGCCGGGGATTGCGGGTACTCCTATTCTAAAGAGTCATAATAAATTTTAGTTAGTTTAATTAACAAATTGAAAACAAACATATTACACAAATTTGTAGGGGTTTCAATTTTGGCGATTCGGATTAAAAATAATAATAATAATAATAAAAAGAAAGATATAATAAAAATTAAAATTAAAATTAAAGAAATAAATATTTACAATTGATCATCTTCTCTCACAATTCAGAAAAACAAATTCATTAAATGACTAATCAAATTGCTTCAACATAGATAACGAATTTTATGCCTTAATTACATATCCGAATTGAATCAAAATGCAAGCCTAAAGAGATCATGCATCTTATAAATTCCTTCTTAGATAATCCCTAGGGTTTTGGAAAAGTCCATCACCGAGTTATTTTGATTAAGCAATCAAGTTAATACTTAGCGTATCCTTACAACTTCTTAAACAAATCATTAAGATCAAAAAGAATTATGATTCAATAACCTACTCTTCAAACCTATGGAAAAGTCCATGGCTAAAGAACATGCAATTTTCAGATCACAACTATTGTTCATAGTTTTTACCACTTTTAAATCATATTCCAAATCAATTAGGTGATTAGAGATACAATTATGGCTTCAATGACCGTTAATATCAAAGTTTTCAATATGACCAAACTGAAAATTCAGCATACATAATTAAAATTCACTGATTCATGTGTCTACATATCACCAATCCGAAAACATCAATTAATGAATCTGAAAGTCACTAACTCATTGAATTAAAAATTTCCAACTTAAGAATCCAACAAGATGTTCTTTAATCCAAAAGCAACTAGGGTTGCAATAATAAAAATAAATAAAAGTCATAAGGGTTACACTTTTTAACACAACCAAAGAAGTTTGAGATGTGTTGGTGGTGATGTTGTCCTCACGGCAATAATGTTGCTGAAAAATTTCAGCAACTTCTCATTCTTCTTGACAGCAACTCGTTGGCCCCTAGTTCCCCCAGTTTCAGCCACCTTCTTTCCTAAAGAAAAGATTAAAAAAAAAAAAAATCCAAAAAGAGAGAGAGAGATAGAGATCTTCCTTTTTTTTTTTCTTTTACCCGTTCTTCTCTTCCTTCTTAGAAGCTAACAAAATCTCCTAAAAAAATCCTAAATCTTATCCTCCAATAACAATATATAAATCTGACTAATTTAAATAAAATAAAGTCCTAATATAATTAGGAAAGTGGTATTTTAGTTGGAATTTTCGTGCACTAGATTTGGAGACTTTCGAAAATAAACCTTGTCAAATTTTTAACAAATTCGCGTCAAATTCGCATCAACAGTTTACGTGCAGCAGCTTCAAATCCAATTTTGACCTTGATACAGTCATTATCTCTCAAAACTCAAAACACGAAAGTTGTAGATCTTTTTCTCAGTGTTCCATAGTATTTGGAATCATCTCAATTGGAGTTCGGATGAGAGAGTTATGCCTTGATTATGAAACTATGTCGAAACTGTCCAAAATCGCCTAATTAATTTCGTTTTGCACTTAACACCTCCATTTGCATCCTAAATCAAAATAAAAGAATAATGAGTACATTTAGGTATTAAATATGTATAAAGGAGTAAATATTAAAGGAGAAAAATATGACATTTTGCATTCTTATCAAGGTAGATTGTGCATCCGCAGGCATCCCTCCGAATCTATGAAGAATAGCTCCACGTCCAGGGTAGCATCCTGCTCCGTAGTACCCATGAGATCAGCGCCAGAGACAGAAGGGCCAGTGGAAGGGGAGGCCTGAAAAGAAAGATACAAAACAAATTAAAACACAGGCATAAGTATATATATAGAAGGTGCATGGAAAAAAAATGACTAAAAGGGAAATGCTCACCCTAGGAGGTGTCGGAAGCCGTGCAGAGGTGCTCGCTCCGTCTCGGCGTCGATGATAATCCTTAAAAGATCACATGAGGAAATCAATTAAAACATAATACCATGAGCTATGATTTATGAAGTAGAAGAGAAATGAAATATAAATAACATACCATTTCGGCCTGGAAATGAAACTCCCGCAAAGCCATCTCCAGCTCCAACTCATGAATCCTGGCAGCCTACACCTCGATACGAGCCTCTTGCTCCTCAATCCGAGCAGCATGCTCCTCCACTTCGGCCCTAGAGGCCCTCCACCTGTTCTCCATCTCCACGACCGTCTAGGCCTCGATCACATCGTAGTCCTCTCAAAGACGACGAAGATCATCGGCCTGAAAATAAGAACACCAACCAAGTGAGAATGATAAAGAGCATAAAGTTCTAAAGAAAAGAGGCAATGACAGAATACGTACAGTGATAGCATGCTCCTGTAGTAGGACCCCTCCAATCTCAGTGATCCCAGCACAGGCAATGACTGCAGGCATGATGCACCCAATAGAGGCTGTAGATACGTGATCTCATCATTACGACGGCCACATCTACTAAGGTTAGGAGTCGCCACCATTCATATTTTAAGTGGGTGTGAATGGTCACCCAATGTGCATTTTTTTAAAAAATTATCGTTTTGACGTTTAGTGACTCTCGATGGATAAGGTACGGATCAAATCTTGATGTTCGGGGTAAGTGGCTCGGTTGGAGAAAAAGAACGGTGTTAGGCACCCTTTTCTCCTCACCAAGTGACGGTAACTTCAACTCAACTCGGTCATTTTAATCGAAAATATAAAACAAAAGTGAAGTGCCACGTGTTGTGTATTTGTACCCTAAATAGGGATTTACTTTCGGCTCGATCATAAGATCATCCCATTGATGGAGAGGATCCTTATGGATCCTTAGCCTTGAGGTTCATTCATCCTAAGTCATCTAAAATAAAATGAAGAGGAGAGGGGATAATAGAAGAGGGAGGAGAAGAGGATAGAGAGAGAGAGGGGGGATTGCCTTGAACCCACCTTAAAGCTTCAAAATTTTCTTTTCTTTTCTTTCCTTCCTTCTCCTTCTTTGAGTCTTCTTGAGTCCTTAGTAGAATATGAGAGTATGAGAATGGGAAGAGGTGATTAGAGAGAGTAGGGATTTTCTTTTTTTAGTGAGACTTGGTGTGAAGTTAATAAGAGATGATTGGTAGACTTTGTGAGAATTGGTGATAGTTGTTAGTAGTGAGAGTTGGGGGAAGAATTTTTATACTGAAAAGTTGGGGCCTTTTTTAGGAAGAGGATGATGGTATTTATAGATGTTGAAGAGTTATTTTAGGGATATAATGGGATAAAATGAAGAGAAGTGGTAGAATGGTGTGGGATTTAAGAGAAAGGTGGGGGTAAATTAGAAATGATTGAAGGGCATTTGTGTAAGAAGGGTAAATGGGTTGTTTTACAATCCAAATGGATTGGATCTTTCAACCCATTTGGGTCGAGTATTAGATGGAATAAAATAAATGAGAATGGTTGAGAGGATGAGATTGTGTAAGAGAGTAATTAATTGGTGAAGTGAGTTGAGGAGATGGGATTTTAATTAAAAGAATGTTGTAAGAAGGTGGTTGATGATATTTTGGGAGAGTGTGAGAGATGATGCCATGTGTCAAAATGGGTGGAGATGAAGGGTTGAGATGGGTTGATGAGAGAGGTTGAATGTTTGACTTGAGAGGATGGGTGTAGGTTTAGGTTGTAGATGTGGGTTTTTGTAGGAAATGATGAGAGTAGATTAGGGGGAGGCATAGGTTAGGGGTGTGGGTAGATTAGATTTTTTTAAAGAAAAGGTGATGGGTTGATGTGGGTAGATTAGGGAGGTATAGTTAGGGATGTGGGTAGATGTGTTTGATTTGAAAGAAAAGGTGATGGGTTGATGTGTGAGTAGATAAGGTTTAAAGAAAATTAATGGGGTAGGTAGTTGGATAAGGGAGGTGAGATGGGGTGATGACATGTGTCACCTTTTGATGATAAAAATAATAATTGGTTGATGGGGGTTGTGGTTTATGGGTTAGGGTTGTGGGTTGGATGTGAATTGGATATGGATAAAGGTTTGTGGGCTTTTTAGTGTATTGGACTTGGGTTTTAGGAATTGGTTGAGGGTTATCTTGGAATGGATTTTGAGGGTGTAGGTTAGTTTTAGATCTTAGGTGATGTGGGATTGAGTTTAAGTTAGAGGGGGAGGTGAGAAATGTAGTTTGTGAGTGTTGAGGGTTTGCAGGCTTTACTTGTGGGCTTAGGGTAATTGGATTCGGGAGCGGAGCGGTGAAGGTAGAGGAAGTGATAGATGTCCCAAGTCTCACATTTTTAGTTTTATCCATTTTTTTTTTAGATTTTGAATTTATTGAATTAATCAAAATGCCACGTGTTGGCAAATCAAGCTTTTTAGGCCCGTTGGTGAACTTTATCGAAATTTTGGCGTTTTTGGTTTTGGAAGCGGTGATTATTGGGAAAACGGAGGGTTGGCCGAGTCCTCTTGGCGGGCCTCCCAAACCATTAAGAGGTCTTAGGGGCCTTGGTTCGATTAAAATGTCACTTTTCAATTACTTGGGCCTTTGAGGCCCGTCGGCCCATTTATTTGAAAAATCTGTATTTTTGGTCCCTTTCAAGTAGTGGCCCGTTCAAATTGAGGTGTCTACAGAGGCCTCTCGGAACCATGCCTGGTAATCACCGTCCTTTACCAGCCTAGCAGCATCTACGCCCCTCGCCTGGGCAAGATACTCATCCACCGTCATAGCACCCGAGATAGGCTCAGGTGGAGTGACAGGGATGCGAAGGCTCACGTCGTGCTGGAAGAACAGACGCTCCCCTAGATAGAACGTGTATCTCTACTCGTCGATGAAGTAGGGGTAGCGTTGTCACCTGGTGTTACGCCCATAGGCGTTCCTCACCTCCTGTCGCCCGCTTACGATGCGGGGAAGGTCTCGAAGCGTAACAAAAAAGATCTGCAAAAGAGATAGTCAAATAACAGATATGGATAGCTTCAAGTCAAACAGAGAGAAAATGTTTGAATACTCACGTCTCAAAGACGACATCTATCAATGAGCTCGAGCACTTCTAGGGCTACTCCGGATGGCCTTAGCGTCTCTGGTGGCCCAAAAGGCGCCCAATGGATAACCCTCGTTTGGGTGGCGACAAGTGGGTAGATAGAAAGGAAAATATACATGAACAAAAATCTGAAAAAAAAAAAAAAAGAATGCATCAGACAACGAACGAAATATGGAGAAAGAATTTGAAAAGAAACGAAATTGAGATCCATTTTACCTCAACAAACTACCAAAAGAATCGAGTGGAGATGCCGGCTCCACGAGGAGCAGTGATGCCCTCCACCACTCGATCAAGCCCAGCCAAAATGGTGCCATATATGAGGCTCCCCCAGTCAAAATCTCCGATGTGATCAATATCATGCATGACCGAAAGAAAGGTGGTGGAGACGGAAGAATCATCCTCTAAGAAGAAACAGCTGCCGATGAGGAGAAGGAAGCAGATGCGGAAAATAATGTCGAAATCTCTATCTCCAAATCGGATTGATCTCTCTCTGTAGGTGTGAGGGGCTCCATCCTCCCCCTCTATCAGCAGCAGGCCCATCAATCCTCTGTGCTGATACACCCCAACTTCCCCACCATGAAGGTAGGGACTCGGGTGATGCCCAACAACTCACCCACCTCTTGAATAGACAACATGGCCACGGGCAATGGCTCTCCGTCAATGGCTCTCCGTCTATCGCGATGCCAGTGATAGCCACGAAATCAGAAGGCCTGATGCCTATCTCCACCTCAGGCATATGGAATGAATGGGTCGCTGGAAACCACCTCTCAACTATAGCCAAAAACAAAAGACAATCCGCTCTCAGTGCCAGTATCTGAAGAAAAGCCCCAAAGTCTACTGTAGCGAACTGCGTCCGGATATCATCTGAAAATAGCGCAGCAGTAGAAAGAAATGCGCTCCACCTCCCTTGGAAGTTAGCTGAAGGATAAAGGGTGGGAATGTCTAAACGAACCAACATGGAGACGTGTCTCCTCAATCCACGAAGAAGAGAGGTATCTGGAACCTTCTCACTCTCCTCCGTAAGGATTTCGACCCTGGGAACCTCTCTACCCACTCTGCCCGCACCTACAGCCCTATCCGCCCAGGCCTCTACCACAACGTCTACCTTTCCCACCACTGCTGCCTGGCAGGTCCTCAGCCAGACCACTCTGAGAAGTACTGGCCTCATCTGCCCTACTTCTAGACAAAGATTCAGCTACTGACGCTGAATCAGGCCGCCGTGAAGGCTGTCTCGGCCAGCCATACTCTGTGGCCACACTGGACCCCAAAGCAAAGCACGGGCCCGGGTCCTGGGCCTCGCCTCCTCCTCCTCGTCAGACAACTGATGCACTACGCGGGTTCTCCGCTCTCTACCCATCTGCAAGGTAATAGGTTATTGAGTCAATGAAGAAAAATGTCTTATTTGCCTATCTCAAGGTAACCCAAGTTACCCAGTCAACTCGGTCAACCAAACCTAACTCTAAAGACCCCAGTCAAATCTGAGTGAAACCCATCTAAGTCAAAACCCAACCTAATTGAGTCAAATCTAGCCAGTCTGAGTCAAACCCAGTCAACTCAGTCAAACTTAGCCAATCTGAGTCAAACCCAGTTAACTCAGTCAAACTTGTCCAATCTAAGTCAGACCTATCCAACCTAGTCAATTCAGTCAACCACAGGTCAACCCAATCTAAAGCCCTGGCAACCCAATCAATTTAATCAATCCAAGTCGACCTAGTCAACCCTAATCAACCTGGTCAAACCCTGTCAAACCCAGCCAACCCTAATCAACCTAGTCAAACCCAACCTAACCCAGTAAATCCGAGTAAAACCCATTCAACCCAGTCGAAACCCCTCCATCTGAGTCAAACCTACCTAACTCAATCAAACCCACCCAACTCGGTCAAACTCAGTCAGCTCAAGACAAACCCAACCTAATTCAATCAAACCCAGTCAATTCAAGTCAAAACCTATCCAGTCTAAGTCAATCCAACCGAACCTATCCAATCTGAGTAAAACCCAGTCAACTCAGTCAAACAATCAAATCAGTCAACCACAGTCAACTCGACCAACCCAAGTCAACTCAATCTAAAACCCAACCCCAGTCAACCTAAGGCAACTCAATCAACCCAGACCACCCACTAAATCCAGTCAACCCAAGTCAAACTTAGTCAAACTTAGCCAAACCCACGCCCCCTCCTATCCAACCAAGCCTATGCCCATTCCAAGCCGATCAATCATTCACCACAGGAAGGATACCATTCAAAAGAGAGCAAATATGCAGATATCCGAAATAAGTCAAAACGTTCACAATCGAGCAGGCAAAGAGAAACAAAGATAAAATAAAATGAACAGAGCATGGTAAACTAACAGTTCCAAATCAAAAAGCATCTTAAAAGAGAGAAAAACACTCCATCTAAGACCCCTTCACCAACAGTCCAACTCGATCCCAACAGTCCCGCAACCACGTTAGACATTCCTCATTTCAGTCCCAAAGTCGATCCCTAAACCACTCCCACCTTGCCAAATCCAACCTTTAAAACAACCATAGCCACCTCCAAGTCCCAACTCGCTTCTCATAAACAATCCTCTAAACCCATATATCCGACTCAAAAATATCACCTACAGACCATCCTATCTCATCACCAATTATCAAACAACCCAAACCAGTCCCAAAACAATTTTAGCCACCCTTAGTCCCTACCCAAGACAATCCCTAAAACTCAGCCCGAATCCTCATCATCTTAAACTATTCCTAAAACAACGTCATCCCACCTCAGGAAACATAAAGATCCACTCAATCCAAAAGCCAAGTCCCTCAACCCTTCATGAGTCGCTACCACGGTACCACAACAACACCTCTAAGGTCGAAACCCAAGTCAACCAATCCTCGTTGGCCCCATCCCATCAAAACCTGACTTCGACAAGCAGCCATCCTATCACGGCCCTATTCTTTCGAAGCGGGGTCGTGCGGCGCAAGGGGGTCAAATCCACTTGCAAGCCTGTAAAATTATCGTACACCACACACACGTAGCTAGCAAACAAGTAAACGAGGCAACACGAGGCAAAGCCCGGAGGCAACTTTGTTGATATAATATTCAATTACACGGTGTAACGCGTTACAAAAGCAATAGATGCATTACAAGCAAATGATGATCCTATGACACGCGGGACTTCCACGGAGCTGGGCTTCAAGGGCTTCAACAACGTGGGTGTAGGCCGGGGATTGGGATAGCACTGACACCCTTCCTACCAAGTGTATGCTAAGTCTTTACTAGATTTCCAGAAAGGAACATCAAAAGTAGAGGCCGATCATACTCCCTTATTACTAAAATGTCACTAAGCTAACAAGGATGCCCTGGCACGGGGCTGACATGTACCCTAAGCTAACAGATATGCCCTGGTACGAGGCTGACATGGCTTCATAACGAGCCTTACATAGTATTACATGGGTGCTCCTGGGTGACTCCGAGACGAGACACACCTAAACTCTAGGTGTCAGAGTACATGGCCGTTACAGTCTCCCCCACCTATTCTGCAGACGTCCTCGTCGCATTGTCCCTGACAAACTCTTCAATCTTCTGCTTGAATGGTTGTAGGTTCTCTGCTCTCTCCCAGGTGGCTTCACATTCTAGCAAGTTCTTTCATGTGACAAAGTACTCCATGTGCTGCTGCTTGCTTGAACTGCTGCTGACTTGATGCTCGGCGAGAACTTGGTCGACAACACGTTCCGGCTGGATTGTTGAACGAGAAGGTGAACGTGTTGGAATGCTGCGTGCTGGATCTCCTGGATCTGCATGGAATGGCTTGAGACAGCTGGCATGGAAGACAGGGTGGATGTTGCGTAACCAGTACGGTAACTTTAGCTTGTAGGAGACCTTGCCAACTCGAGAGAAGATGAGCATTGGACCTTCATAACGCTGTAGTAGTCCCCTGTGTGCTCGCTGTACTCGGTTGAACCTTCTCAACTAATCTGTCTTGAGTAAAACTTAGTCACCAACTTTGAAACGATCTGGTCGACGATGTTCATCAGTCCATTTCTTCTTCCGCTTAGACGCTTTTTCAAGGTAAGATCTGGCAATCTCATTGTTGTCCTGCCAAAACATAGAAAACTTGTACGCCCTTGGACACTGTCCCTGATATCCTGAAATAATAGTATGAGGAGTGAAAGCGCCCTCGATCCGCGGGGTGCGCGGATCCGCTTTTGACCCTTGAGGTTTGGGAGTCGCCACCTAGTTATTGTGGTCTAGGAACCAAACTGACTCTAACATGGATAAAAAGAACTAATCTACCACAAAAAATCTGAATTCAGGGATCATGTTACGGGGTTGGAAGGTGTTAAGGCACCAACCCCGCCCGGCCAAAGCCGGTCTCTACTAACTTTCCAAATATATCACATTGCTAAAAACCTAGATAAAAATAAAAAAATTACATACCTTTCCGATAGCAAGGATTTTGTTCCCTCAGATCTGACAAAAAGAGCTCCTTGTACTGTACTCCATTGCTTCGTTCTGTCTCCGGATTTGACTTCGGATCTCCTAGATCAAGGTATCTCCTTGTTTTTGGATCTGAACTCTTCAAGTTTGTTACGGATTTGGGGGTGTTTTTGAAGGGATTTTATGTGTTTTCTAGACTAAAATTGAAGGAGGGATGTTAGGTAAGGAGTTGGGGCTCCAAAACTAGGGTTTATGGGGGGCTAGGGGAGCTTCTAGACCTACTTCTCTTAGGGTTTATGATTTGATACGAAAATAGGGTGTGAGCATCTCTATTTATAGAATTTTTTAAGGTTGATTTGGATAGAGTTAGTGTTTAATTAGAGATCTTTTAATTAGAGTTGTGTTTTAGTTAAAATTGTTTTAGGTAGAATTGTGTTTTAATTAGAATTGTTTTAGGTAGAATTGTTTTTAAGTTAGAACTCTATTAGATAGAGTTATTATTTAATTAGAATTCTATTATGACTTTTGGTCTTATTTGATTGACTTTTAATGTTTTGACTTTAGTCTTAATTGATTGACTTTTAATATTTTGACTTCAGTCTTGCTTAATTGACTTTAATTTTGACTTTAGTCTCACTTGATTAACTTTAATACTTTGACTACAGTCTTGCTTGATTGACTTTAAATTTTGGAGAACCCCCTTCCATTATTTCTTTAATTCTTTGGACCCCCAAATGGAGGGGTCCTTAAAGAAATATCCCACGAACCCTCAACAATTTTACCCGAAAGTCCGATTGATCGATTTTTTAATTCAAAATTTTAAATTAATTTCATTATGTTTCACTTTAATTATTTAATATTTTATTTATTAATTTCGAATTTTTTAATTATGAAAATTGTGAATTACCGTTCTACCCCCGGAGAGGACTTTTCACGTTTTAAGTCGGTTTTTAATGTTCTAGGATGTTTTAGAATCGATTTTTCGTAAGGAATTCAATGAGAATGTTGGTTTGTGTCATTTATGAAAATTTTATGTGAAATGATTGTGAACTTTATGAGGGGCATTTTCGTAATTTTGTCAAATTCTGTTAAAATTGGTGAAATGATTTATTTGATTCCGATTTGTTATTTTATGTGTTCGAGAGAGAGTTTTCCTAAGCGTAACGTAGGCTCTAGGGTTGTTTTGAGGTTAGGGGGTATTTTGGTAATTTGGTAATTTTTTAGTGATTTTTATCGTGAAGTTTCTTTTTGGTCTGCAAGATGATGATTTCTATATTTCTGGGGTCGTATTTTCCTAGCGTAGCGTGGTTTCTAAGGTTTTGTCAATTCGAGATACCTCATCCGGATTTCTGAAACACATTTGTAACAAAAATAAAGCAATAGAATACACATCCATCATTGGGAATCATTGCAATCGGATTGACGAGTTGATTAATCAGGCGAGTGCAAAAATGGGGTGTCTACAGATGCCCCTCTTTGGCAGAGGGTTGAAGCAAGTAGATAGTAAATCTATTTTGGTAGATAGTGCGATATCCGAATGCCAAAGCTAGTGACAGTTCGTTTTGCAGCCTGATTTAGCAATTCGTCGGGGTGTTCGGATCCTTGAGGGTAAAGCTCTTCCCGAATTAAAAGATTGTCAGGTCCTTGAGCGAGAGCTCTCACTGACAGTGTCAGATCCTTGAATTTTAGAGAATTCTCCCTGACTAAAAAGTTCAAGTGTGTGCACTGTGTGAAATTGAGTAAAATCTGAGTAAAACAAAACTCGAGAAAATTTGAATGATATTTGAGACAAATCTTCAAAAGTTGGGAGAAAGTTAAATGTCCTACTCTACCTACTCTAGGTGAAAGAGTAATAAATTTATATTTTTTTGAGAGTCTTATTCTACCTACTCAGAGTGAAAGAGTAATGCACTAAATTTTTTTGGGAGTTCTACTCTACCTACCTGGAGTGAAAGAGTAATGAATTATTTTTTTTTTTTTTTTGGAAGTTTACTCTACCTACTCGGAGTGAAAGAGTAATGAACTAAGCTTTTTAGAAGTCCTACTCTACCTGCCCAGGGTGAAAGAGTAATGAACTAATTTTTTTTTGGAAAGTTCTACTCTATTCTACCTACTCGGAGTGAAAGAGTAATGAACTAAATTTTTTTTGGGAAGTTCTACTCTACCTACCCGGAGTGAAAGAGTAATGAACTAAGCTTTTTAGAAGTCCTACTCTACCTGCCCAGGGTGAAAGAGTAATGAACTAATTTTTTTGGGAAGTTCTACTCTACCTACTCGGAGTGAAAGAGTAATGAACTAATTTTTTAGGAGTCCTACTCTACCTGCCCAGGGTGAAAGAGTAATGAACTAATTTTTTTTTTTGGAAAGTTCTACTCTACCTACTCGGAGTGAAAGAGTAATGAACCAAGCTTTTTGAGAGTCCTACTCTCCTACTGCCCAGGGTGAAAGAGTAATGAACTAATTATTTTGGGAAGTTCTACTCTACCTACTCGGAGTGAAAGAGTAATGAACTAATTGTTTTGGGAATCCTACTCTACCTGCCCAGGGTGAAAGAGAAAGATTAATGAATTTTTTTTTTTGGAAGTTCTACTCTACATACTCGGAGGAGTGAAAGAGTAATGAACTAATTTTTTTTTGGAAGTTCAGTTCTACTCTACCTACTCAAAGTGAAAGAGTATGAACTAATTTTTTCTGGGAAGTTCTACTCTACCTACTCGGAGTGAAAGAGTAATGAACTAATTTTTTTTTTTTAGGAAGTTCTATTCTACCTGCCCAGGATGCAAGAATAATGAACTAAGCTTTGAGGAAACAAACGGGGGATTAACCTCGCATTTGACTTTTTTTTAATAAAAAGTTGGATTTTATGAAGGTCTGGTAAATATTTTACTCTCTTTGAATCTGAGGAGTTTTCAAAATTGCTATCAAGAGGGTAACCTTTAATGCAAAGTTAACCTTATCCTTTGGGGTTGAAATGGACCAGGCATTAGAACAAAAATGCCCCTAGTTTGACAAGGAACATTGCACTAGGGACAATTGATATAATTTGAAAATAAATGCCCCTAGTGTAAGGGGGGAAACTGTACTCTTTAGAAAAAAGGAAGTGCCCTTGTTATGAAAGTTTGAAATCCTTGATTACCGCAAGCGCAATAAAGGTTTAACTTTTAATTTTGACTTTTTTATTGAAGATTTTGAGTCAGGCTCAAAGACATTGGAACAAAATATTTCTTTCTGAAATTATCATAGAATTTGTTCTTTCTCCCCGTCGGTTCGCTTAAGGACATGAAACTCTTCAGATCAATCATAGACGAGATACTTGTATCCACTGAGTCTATATTTGGTTCAAACTGGGTATTGAAACTTGATCATTCGAACTTCTGATATTTCGGCTCGGGCTACCTTTTCAGCTTCTCAACTCAACGGAGATTTTCTTTTATTTTTTGATAGCTCTAATTTTTGCCTAGATTGCCTATCCAGGTTTTCAATCTAGCGAGCATGCTCTAGTTTTTGCCTAGATCGCCTTTTTAGGTTTTCGATCTAGCGAGCTTACATTTTTTTCTTTTTCATTGCTTTGATTGTTGTCAAGGTCATCCTTTCAGATCTTCAACCTTGCGAGCTTACCTTAATTTTTGCCTAAGCCGCCCTTTTTGGGTTTTCAACTTAGCAGACTTTTTTTTTCTTCTTCCCTTCTGAACTTCTGGAGTTGATGTCTGATCATGCTTTGCTATCTTCCTTGACTTCTCGCACGGTACTTAAGAGGACTTTCATGGGTAAGCTTAGGACTGGGTATAAAAAGAAAGGAATTTTGAAGCTCAAAAATCCAAATGCCCCTTGTGTGACATTTCCTTTTAAATTATTTTCTTTTTCCTTGAATTTTCTTCCCTACTTTGACAATTTTTTTCTTTTGAATTTTTTTTTTTTAGATTTTTTCTTTGTCGGGGAATCTATTTTTATTTTTTTGATGTGGTCGGGCCTGAAGTAACTTCTCAGGTGCCTACGTACCCCAGAATTTTGGGATCAGACCAAAACGTAGTTCGAATATTCTCTCCCCTAGGTTAGGTGATCAAGCTAAGAAATAAAAGGCACAATTTTTTTTTGAAAAGACTGCAAAGGGCTGAGAAAGGAGATAATGAACTGGGTAGCAGGAAAATTGATTCGGCCAAAGATGGCCTCCTTAAATGTAGTACCATTTGATCCGGTCAAGGTTGGTCGACTCTGGTAGTTCACTTCCATCATGATCTTGAAGTCTGACGACTTTTCCAGACAGTATTTCCTTAATGAATGAATTTCTCCAATTGGGTTCAGACTTTCTCCTATAATCAAGGAGGAGTGTTCAATTTTCTTTGAAGTCTGATAATTAAATCCTTGACCTGTAAATGATGAGCTTTGACCTTTTTGTCAAATGCACGGGTAACTCTTCTTAGATAAGCTTGCACGTGGTACAGGGCTTTAACTCGTTTTCTTCGATCAAGTTTAATTCTTCATACTGCTGACGAACCCAATCTGTTTCTAGCAAATGATTTTCCAATAAGACCCTAAGAGACGAAATTTCCATTTCAACTGGCAAGACTGCTTCCATGCCATACACTAAGGAGTAGGGAGTAGCTCCAGTAGAGGATCGAATTGAAGTTCGATATGTCCATAGCGTGAATGATAATTTTTCTGACCAATCTCGATGTGATTGACACATTTTCCTGATGATAGTCTTGACACTCTTACTAACTGCTTCAACCGTTCCATTGATCTGAGGACGGTAGGGGGATGATTTGTGCTTCCGGATCTTCAACTTTAAACATAGAGTAATGATTTATGCTTTGAAGTACGACCCATTATCAGAGATCAGTTCAAAAGGTACCCCCATATCGACTGATAATATGTGATTTGAAACTCAAGATGTAGTAAGGATAGTGCTGATACATTTTATAACATCTTCTTTAATTCCATCGATATAGACGAGTATCTATTCCGTGTTGAACAACACCCAAGCTTGCACCTAACACATCCTCATCAGATCACACGAACAAGTCTTTTGAAATTTCTGAGTAAATTCATTATCCCCTCGTGTTCCTTTAGGGATAGGAGGGTTTCTATTTAAATCTCTTTAGGAAATATTTTCTGTTCCGAGGTCAATAACCTTTTTTTCTTGATTAAACGTTGAGCCTGACTCTTATCTTCTTGCTCAAGAAAGAAATCTATCCTTGAAGCCAATTAGTAGTTAATTCGTTAATGCGCTCGAGATATTCAAATATTTCCTTTAGCCAATCAAATTCAAAAGGGGCGACAGACACCTCTATGACTCGACAAACTAACTCGACTCGACAGAAAAAGAGTAGACTCGATCTAAAGAAAATATGACATTGAAAAATTGGACTCGAGCTAACTCAAATAACTCATGAAAACTCAATACAACTACCCACAACGGGCTTGATTAGGACTAAGGACTGAGACATTGCTTATAACCGACAAGACTAAAGTACTATGATCTTCAGGGAATAACTGGGCGATGTTAAGAAATTTTAAAGGATTGATTTGGCGTTGACGTTCGTTCCAACTGACTGGACTAGTAACCCTAGCTAGACGGTGGACGATTGAGCTTAGGTACAATGATAACCCTTAAACCTCTTTGAAGGTGAACTTAACCAATTTCAGTGTCACCCCCTTGATAACATTTTAAATGAACCCTGAGATTTTATTGAATTTTGTGCACAATCCATTAAACAATTCATTAATGTAATGATTATTCAGAAAAATAATTTTATTGCACTCTTGAAAAATATTGACAAATAATGTTTTCATTGAATAAAACTTCCACAAACATATTTCAATAATTTTTCATGCAAAAATAGATTTTTTGTAAAAAAAAATTTTCTGAAAAATATTTTTCTTCATTTTCTTTTTTTAGAAAACATTTTCTTTTAGAAAACTTTTTGGGAAAGCATTTTCTTTTGGAAAATCTTATTCTTCCGGAAAGTATTTTACTTTTGAAAAGCATTTCTTTTCTGGAAAACATTTTTCTTCTGGAAAACATTTTCCTTATTTTAAAATACGTTTAAAACCGAATCAGAAAAATTTTGAATTTCATTTTGATTCAAATGGCTCGGCCCATAATGATCGTTGGATCGAGATGGACTGGGTCAAGTTTAAAATGAATTTTTTTATTGGGTTGGTGCACCCATTTTAATTTTCAAAAACAACATTTTTGATCCTTGGGGACAATCATACACTCTCTCTCTCATCTACATCATTCACATAATCACAAAGTCTCATAAGATTCCATTCAATGAACAACCCGGGAACACCCATGATAAGTTCAAGTCGTGACCTACAGGGATGGTTTCTAGACTCTAAGCTTACTACGTGCAATGCATTTTTATCTGGCCACCCTTGCCCAAGCACACCTATATACTTTTCGATACGTGGTGACTTGGTTTGATATATCGTTTAGGTGATAATCTAAAACCTCAATTCACTTCTCTGAAGCCAAAAACAGCCAGTTTGATCTCCAGTTGAAAGGTGGCGCACAATGCTGAGCAAGGGCCCACTTAAATACCTCTCGTCTAGAATAGACGTAGTCTATCCCCCTCGTACAGTAGGGTACAGCGGGGCAAGATCTTGCTTAGGCACCGGTTTTGACCAAGAAGTGCAATTGATATACTTAGACTATCTTTTATACCTACTGGTACGAGTCAAGAGTTGTAGCTTTCATAAATGGTTTGGCATCCCACGAGGGGACCAACCACGTACTAGTACTATATTGGCAATCGGGACATGTGACTGTGTGGCTTACAATAGGTCAAAGGCTCAGGTCGCTCCAGCCTGGGTGCATCAACATACTTCTCAGAATCACCTGATCAGATGGTATTGATGCCCCCAGTTTGATATACCTTAAGGTACGTGACTGGAGTTGTGGGTTTCATGAATGACGTCGCATCTCCGAAGAGACCGGGCCACGCACTAGTGCCACGTTGGCTAAATGGGACGTGTAAGTAAGTAAAATAGTAAATGTGCATGTGGTGTATGCAAAATAGGGTGGGGTGTGCCCGGGACCTTTTTCAAACAAATGGGCCCATGGATCCAATCAAACCAATCATACATTTAATCAAAATCAAAATCATTCAAATCATATGAATATTCAATTAAGATCACATTATTTCCATCACATAAGCACATTAACATTACGATCAACATCAATCATGTATTTCAAGCAAGATCATGGTAAATTAATCAATAAATATGGCATATGATAATGATCAAACAAACATTGCAATAGGCATAATTTTTATAATTTTTAAGGTCCAATCAATGATCACTTTTGGGTGATCCAAAATAAATCGAGATTCCAATAGGTGTTACATTGATGATAGAATGACAATGGTTGAGATGAGCTCACTCTCAAGAACATTAATTGTGCCAACATTAGATAAATTCAGATTTTCTGTGAATTAGGAAAATACAATCTGAACTTGCATCGATGATATCTAAGGCTCCCGATAACGAAATCGAGTGAACTCAAGTTCTAAATTAATCTACTCGATGAGATCTACATTTTATTAATAGGTGTCCAGACTTAGTTCTCACTAGAATGTTCTGTAAAAACGTTTTAACGTTGCTGTCCCAACTTTCATTCAGAAATAATTCAAGATATACAGATTGAACTTGCATCGATGATATCTAAGGCTTCTGATAACGAAATTGAGTGAACTCAAGTTCTAAATTAATCTACTCGATGAGATCTACGTTTTATTAAGAGGTTCCCAGACTTAATTCTCACTAGAATGTTCTGTAAAAAAGTTTTAACGTTGCTGTCCCAACTTTCATTCAGAAATAATTCCAGATTTACAGATTGAACTTGCATCGATGATATCTAAGGCTTCTGATAACGAAATTGAGTGAACTCAAATTCTAAATTAATCTACTCGACGAGATCTATGTTTTATTAAGAGGTTCCCAGACTTAATTCTCACTAAAATGTTCTGTAAAAAAGTTTTAACGTTGCTGTCCCAACTTTCATTCAGAAATAATTTCAGATTTATAGATTGAACTTGCATCGATGATATCTAAGGCTTCCGATAACGAAATTGAGTGAATTCAGATTCTAAATTAATCTACTCGACGAGATCTATGTTTTATTAAGAGGCTCCCAGACTTAATTCTCACTAGAATATTCTCTAAAAATGTTTTAATATTTCTGTCCAACCTTCATCATTCCATCATTTTCATAGGTCAATTTGAATCTTTCATTATTTAGGGGTCATCAAAAAGTGATCCTTAATTGGAGAAAAAAAAAATGCAATACCAAAAATCATCTACAATCAAGATAAAAAATAAATAAATAGAAAAAATAAATAAAATAAATCCAACTAAATAATAAAAAAAACTAGGTCATCTTGGCAATGCTCCCATACTTGGGGTTTTTCAAGTTTGATCATCGATAGTCCCCAGCGGAGTCGCCACTGAAAGCGCCCTCGATCCGCGGGGTGCGCGGATCCGCTTTTGACCCTTGAGGTTTGGGAGTCGCTACCTAGTTATTGTGGTCTAGGAACCAAACTGACTCTAACATGGATAAAAAGAACTAATCTACCACAAAAAATCTAAATCGGGGATCATGTTACGGGGTTGGAAGGTGTTAGGCACCAATCCCGCCCGGCCAAAGCCGGTCTCTACTAACTTCCAAATATATCACATTGCTAAAAACCTAGATAAAAAAAAAAAATTACATACCTTTCCGATAGCAAGGATTTTGTTCCCTCAGATCTGACAAAAAGAGCTCCTTGTACTGTACTCCATTGCTTCGTTCTGTCTCCGGATTTGACTTCGGATCTCCTAGATCAAGGTATCTCCTTGTTTTTGGATCTGAACTCTTCAAGTTTGTTACGGATTTGGGGGTGTTTTTGAAGGGATTTTATGTGTTTTCTAGACTAAAATTGAAGGAGGGATGTTAGGTAAGGAGTTGGGGCTCCAAAACTAGGGTTTATGGGGGGCTAGGGGAGCTTCTAGACCTACTTCTCTTAGGGTTTATGATTTGATACGAAAATAGGGTGTGAGCATCTCTATTTATAGAATTTTTTTAAGGTTGATTTGGATAGAGTTAGTGTTTAATTAGAGATCTTTTAATTAGAGTTGTGTTTTAGTTAAAATTGTTTTAGGTAGAATTGTGTTTTAATTAGAATTGTTTTAGGTAGAATTGTTTTTAAGTTAGAACTCTATTAGATAGAGTTATTATTAATTAGAATTCTATTATGACTTTTGGTCTTATTTGATTGACTTTTAATGTTTTGACTTTAGTCTTAATTGATGACTTTTAATATTTTGACTTCAGTCTTGCTTAATTGACTTTAATTTTGACTTTAGTCTCACTTGATTAACTTTAATACTTTGACTACAGTCTTGCTTGATTGACTTTAAATTTTGGAGAACCCCCTTCCATTATTTCTTTAATTCTTTGGACCCCCAAATGGAGGGGTCCTTAAAGAAATATCCCACGAACCCTCAACAATTTTACCCGAAAGTCCGATTGATCGATTTTTTAATTCAAAATTTTAAATTAATTTCATTAATGTTTCACTTTAATTATTTAATATTTTATTTATTAATTTCGAATTTTTTAATTATGAAAATTGTGAAATTACCGTTTTACCCCCGGAGAGGACTTTTCACGTTTTAAGTCGGTTTTTAATGTTCTAGGATGTTTTAGAATCGATTTTTCGTAAGGAATTCAATGAGAATGTTGGTTTGTGTCATTTATGAAAATTTTTATATGAAATGATTGTGAACTTTATGAGGGGCATTTTCGTAATTTTGTCAAATTCTGTTAAAATTGGTGAAATGATTTATTTGATTCCGATTTGTTATTTTATGTGTTCGAGAGAGTTTTCCTAAGCGTAACGTAGGCTCTAGGATTGTTTTTAGGTTAGGGGTATTTTGGTAATTTGGTAATTTTTTAGTGATTTTTATCGTGAAGTTCTTTTTGGTCTGCAAGATGATGATTTCTATGTTTCTGGGGTCGTATTTTCCTAGCGTAGCGTGGTTTATAAGGTTTTGTCAATTCGAGATACCTCATCCGGATTTCTGAAACACATTTGGTAACAAAATAAAGCAATGGAATACACATCCATCATTGGGAATCATTGCAATCGGATTGACGAGTTAATTAATCAGGCGAGTGCAAAAGTGGGGTGTCTACAAGGAGTTAAAGGTTGTTAGCCAGTAATGAGTTCAAAAGGACTCTTGTTGGAGGAAGAGCTCTTCTGAAGGTTGAAACAAAACTGTGCGACATCAAGTAGATTCGCCCAATCCTTTTGGTTGGCAGTGACAAAATGCCTGAGATATTCCTCCAACATGGCATTAAATCTTTCAGTCTGCCCATCTGTTTGTGGATGTCCACTGGTCGAAAAGTCAAGCTGAGACCTAAGTAATCTGACCAATTCTGTCCAGAATCTCCCGGTAAATCTTGAATCTCTATCACTGACAATGTTCTTGGGCACACCCCAATACTTGATGACATGCTTGAGGAACAAGTGTGCTATTTCTTCTGCTGAGCAATATGTCGAGGTCGGTATAAATGTAGCATATTTAGAGAAACGGTCCACAACCACAATGATGGATCCATACTCTGCAACCTTCGGCAAACCTGAGACAAAATCCATAGAAACACTTTCCCAAGGCCTTTGGGGGACTGGAAGCGGTTCCAGCAGCCCGATTGGTTTGTCGCGCTCGATCTTATCTTGCTGGCAAATGAGCCAGGTCCTCACATAGTCTAACACATCATCACGGATGTTCGGCCAGTAGTATCCTCGCTCCAAGAGAGCTAATGTGCGGCGCCAGCCCGGATGGCTAGCCCATGGAGTGTCGTGACACTCCCTCATCAGTTCTCGTCTTAGCCCGTCCGCACGTGGAACAAACATGCGGCTCTTGGTGGTGTATAACAACCCATCACGAATCCAGAAATGGCGTGTTTTCCCCTTCTATACCATATCCAATATGGCCTTTGTTTGGGGATCACTGTTCAAACCATCATGAATTCTTTGCTGTAAAGTGCTGGTAACCTGAGAAACTTGTCACTGAAGTGCTGCTAGCTCTGCTTTGCGACTCAAGGCATCGGCCACGCTGTTGTTCTTTCCTGGCTTGTAATCCAAGGCCAAGTCAAACTCTGCGAGGAATTCTCACCAACGAGCCTGTTTTGGTGTCAACTTCTTCTGAGTCAAGAAATGGCTCACGGCCACATTATCGGTCTTCACATGAACTTGTAACCCCAACAGATAATGTCTCCAAACTCTCAAACAGTGGACGACAGCTAACAACTCTTTCTCCTATGCAGTATAGCGTCTCTCAGCATCATTGAGCTTCCGACTTTCATAAGCAAGCGGATGCCCATCCTGTAACAACACTCCTCCAATAGCAAAGTCAGATGCATCTGTCTGAACTTCAAACGACTTTGTGATGTCGGGTAGAGCTAAGACTGGGTCTTGCATAACAGCAAGCTTGAGGTCTTCAAATGCCTAATGACACTTGTCCGACCAGGACCAAGTGTGATCTTTCTTCAACAGGTCTGTGAGAGGTGCGGCTCTTTTGGAATAACCTTGGACGAAACGTCTATAATAGTTCACAAGACCGAGGAATGACCTGAGTTCTGTGATAGTAGAAGGGGTTTTCCATTCATCAATAGCTCGCACTTTCTCCATGTCCATCCGGATCTGTCCATTACCCACAACGTGGCCAAGAAACATAATTTGCTCTTGAGTGAATAAACACTTCTCTAGCTTGACATACAACTGATTGTCGCGAAGCACTTAGAATACCTTGTGCAAATGTTGAACGTGCTCTTCAAGGGTAGAACTATATGCCACGATATCATCAAGATATACCACAACAAACTTGTCGAGGTACGGTCTGAAGAGGTCATTCATCAAGGTGCAGAATGTTGCAGGTGCGTTCGTAAGGCCGAAGGGCATGACTAAGAACTCATAAGCACCATACCTGGTAGAACAGGTAGTTTTCGGCTCATCTCCATCTGCAACCCGTACTTGATAGTACCCTGATCTCAAATCCAACTTGGAAAAGTACTTGGCTGCCCCAAGTTGATCAAACAAATCAGCAATCAGTGGAATCGGATACTTATTCTTGGCGGTAACCTTGTTCAGCGCTCGGTAGTCTACACAAAGTCGCAATGACCCACCATGCTTCTTCTGGAATAAAACAGGTGCCCCATAAGGTGCCTTCGAAGGTCTGATAAATCCAGACTCCAGAAGTCCATCAAGTTGCTTGCGTAGCTCAGCTAGTTCCGGAGGACTCATCCTGTATGGCCCCTTTGCAGGAGGCTTGGCACCAGGTATTAGTTCGATTTGATGATCAATCGGCCTACGTGGCGGTAGGGCCTTCGGAAGCTCTTCCGGCATAACATCATCAAATTCAGTCAAAACCTGCTTTACCAATGGGGGAGTTGAACTATGGTCCTGATCATCAGGTTTAACTCGTAAGGTAGCAAGAAACGTTTGCTCACCTTTCTTCAACCCTTTCTTCAGCTGAAGGGCTGAGATCATCTTTCCCTCTTCTTTACCTGTCGAGAGAGAAATGAAGCTTGGACTTTCACCTAGCAAGCCCAAAGTGTTGGCAAATGGCATCGGAACGACCCTGTTCTGTCGTAGAAAGTCCATCCCAATGATAACTCGGAACTCATCGAGTGGAACTGCGAGAAGATCTAGCTTACCCTTCCATGGACCTATTTTGACGGCCACGGACTTGGCCGACCCTTGTATAGGAGTGGCCTCAGAGTTAACAGCTTTCATACGGCTTGAATCCTTTTCGAGCTGGATATTGAGGCGCTTCGCCTCAGTAGGGGCAATAAAGCTATGTGTAGCTCCTGTATCAACCATTGCCTGGGTGGTCTTACCACCAATCTCCACATCAACATACATGAGACCCTTACGCTGACGGATCGTCTTAGTCTCAGAGGTCTGTTTCATTGCATTCAACAGATGCATAGCTCCCATGTGAGAAGATTCATCCTCATCTTTCTCACTTGAACTCTCGTGACTAGGGTCACTCTAGGAAACTAACAATGCATTCAACTTGCTTCTTTGCGGGCAATTGAACGTCTTATGAGGACCACCACACAAGTAACACTGAATCTTGTTGCGGTGATTGTTGGACTGGGTACCGGTGTTCTTCGAAGGGGAGGAATCCCGGTGGGATCTCCTGCTTGGACTGTGTCTAGATCCTCCATTTTTACCTTTGGAAGACCCGGGTTGCGTTCACGTCTGCTGAGAGTACCCTTTCGACTGATTGGATACCTTCTTTCTATTCCCATCCACGGGAGAATAATCCGTCAACCGCTCAGCTGCGGCGATAGCAGTCGTGAGGTCTTGCACACGTTGCCTCTGTAGTTCTGTCTGAACCCAAGGCTTAAGCCCTTCTGTAAACGAGAACAGCTTGTCTTTCTCTGACATATCACGGATATCAAGCATCAATGTGGAAAATTGCTTGACGTAGTCGTGCACGGTACTAGTATGTTGGAGTTGCCTCAACTTTTTGCGGGCAATGAACTCCACATTCTCGGGTAGGAACTGATTCTTCAGCTCCCTTTTGAGGTCTTCCCATGTATCGATGGAGCATTGGCCACTCTCCATCTCGGTGTACTTTGTTCGCCACCATAGCTTAGCGTCACCTGCAAGATACATAGAAGTAGTTGTTACTTTTACCTCTTCTGAATCCGGACGAGCTACACGGAAGTACTGTTCCATATCAAACAGGAAATTCTCGAGCTCTTTCGCATCGCGTGCACCACTGAAGGCGCGTGGCTCGGGGATTCGCAGGCACGAGTGAGAAGCATCACTACCGGTAGGCCGCTCGTTACCAACGGCTCTTACCAGGAGGCCTACCTTAGTAGTGAGCTCCGTAATCTATTCCTGTAACATGGCTATGGTTCCTTGGGTGTCTCTTCCTCGAGGTCAGTCATTCTGGTTCTGAACGTCTCGATTCTTTCCTCCAGCGTGTTCTGGTGATCATCTATTCGTGTAATACCATCAACTATACCGGGGAGCATGGCTATCTTCTCCTCCAATACCTCAATGCGTTCCTTGTTTGTACGTGGTGCTGGTGTGTTTGGAGCGGGTAGGTCCGCGGTATTAGTAGTTCCTCTTACCATCGTTCGCGTGAACTAAATGGAATCTCGGGGGAATAGCTAGGGGGAATACCAACTGTACTCAAACAACTGCTGCTCTGATACCAACTGTCACGACCCTATTCTTTCGAAGCGGGGTCGTGCGGCGCAAAGGGGTCAAATCCACTTGCAAGCCTGTAAAATGATCGTACACCACACACACGTAGCTAGCAAACAAGTAAACGAGGCAACACGAAGCAAAGCCCAGAGGCAACTTTATTGATATAATATTCAATTACACGGTGTAACGCATTACAAAAGTAATAGATGCGTTACAAGCAAATGATGATCCTATGACATGCGGGACTTCCACGGAGCTGGGATTCAAGGGCTTCAACAACGTGGGTGTAGGCCGGGGATTGGGATAGCATTGACACCCTTCCTACCAAGTGTATGCTAAGTCTTTACTAGATTTCCAGAAGGGAACATCAAAAGTAGAGGTCAGTCATACTCCCTTATTACTAAAATGCCACTAAGCTGACAAGGATGCCTTGGTATGGGGCTGACATGTACCCTAAGCTAACAGATATGCCCTGGTACGGGGCTAACATGGCTTCATAACGAGCCTTACATAGTATTACATGGGTGCTCCCGGGTGATTCCGGGGCGAGACACACCTAAACTCTAGGTGTCAGAGTACATGGCCGTTACACATCCCTACCCACTCAACCATCATCTACACATTCACCATACTCCCTAAGTTCCCAAACATCTTGGGAAATTTCCTTCCAAAACAAGCCCCACTCCTTCAAAATTTCTCAAACCCACCATCCACTAACAGTCCATACACTCATATCCAATCGAATTACAACAGTGAAGCAAGCAAAACAAAATGGCAACGATCAATAATGTTATTCCAGAACATGTTAAATGAAGTTCAAAAGGGGAGAGTATTCACCCCAAAAAAATGTTGTGCAAATAAAAGCAAAAGAAAAAAAAATGGCAAGCAAAAGTGTTTATGTCCGAAGCAAAGCGAAATGTTCTTATATAAAATAGACAAGGAAGAGAAGATTAAAAAATAAAATGGAAAACTAACGGCAAAGTCAAGACGAACTCCTAACAACCTCCACAAACGCCCAAGCCCTCACTAAAAAATCTTCAAATCGTTCGAAGTAATCCACCGAGCACCCAAATCAATGAAAATGAGAGGAATATGAGGAGAAGGGAGAGAAACCGCCAGAAAAAAGAAGAAACCGAAGAAAACCGAAAAAGAAATGAAGAAGAAGAGGCGCGCAGGCTTTAAGCGTTCGAAATTCGTACTGGTCCGTGTTACTAGTACGGGTGAAACAAGGTTTGGTCTATCCGTATCACCAACACGGATGAAGAAAGTTTGGTTGGATCCGTACCCCAAGAACGGATGAAAGAACAAAATATAACTATCCGTTTTTCAAACACAGAAGAAACTGAATCAAATGATATCCGTGTCTCGAGCATGGATCAACCAATGAAAATCAAAATCAAATAAAAATCAAAAAAATCAAAAATCAAATAAAAATTAGAAAAATCAAAAAAAAAAAAAAAAAAAAAAAAAAAACAGAAAAATCAGAAAAATTTCAAAAATCCTTTCGAGTTGCACTCAATTTCAATGTGTTAAAACACGACCGAGAAATACCTAAATTTTAAAAATCACTGAATCTTCATCAAATCCAAGGTCTCACACGAGCTCCGCACTATCGAGACCAAGGAATCAATAAGGTAACTATGTCAGACCCCGTGCGTGAATAATCATTTTCTACAAAAGTCATCAATTCGATCGGGAATTCGAAGTCGTGTTTTGTAAATTTTCGTCTGGCCTGTATAACTAGAGGTTTAATCTATTATTTGCAGTTCTTTGCACGCAATTCCTGTAAAGAAGGGCAGCTGTAGATACCCCAATTTGAACGGGCCCTCACTCGAAAGGGCCCAAAAATAATAATTTTCCAATAAATTGGGCCAACGGACCTCGAAGGCCCTAAACATTAAAATCTGACATTTTTGACAAATCGAAGCCCCTAAGACCTCCTAAGGGTCTAATGGGCCCACATAAAAAGGACCCGGCAAGCTCCCATCTACCCCACTCCACTCAAAACATTGATTTTTCTACAAAATTGGCCAACGGGTTTCAAAAGCCCAAATCACTAAAAAATGTCGTTTTAATCGAATTGAGGCCCCTAAGACCTCCCAATGGTCTAAGGGACCTACAAAAGGGTTGTGACCCATCCTACACGTGTTCAACCTCACCGTTCCTCCTTTATATCCAAGAATAACCGAACGCTTGATGAAATTCTCCAACGAGTCTAAAAAGCCCGATTCGCCAATACGTGACATTTTAATCGATCTAATAATTTCTAAAAATCCTAAAAAGATAAAAATGAAAAATGTGAGACTTGGGATGCCTACCCCTCTTCTATTTCCACCGTTCCACCTCTGATTCTGCGAACACCCTAAACCCATTCAAGGCCCATAAACCCTTAACCTTCTCCTAAATTAATTTCCCATCTTAACTCCAACCTAAAATCAATCCCATATTGCCTAAATCATAGAATAAATCCACCTTTAAAAATCCAATTCAAATCAAACCCCCATCCAAGCCAAAATAACATATACCCAATCCCCAAAACCCAAGCCCAATACACTAAAAACCCACCAACTATTATCCATACCCAATTCATTATCCAACCCACAACCCTAACCCATTAACCACTACCCACATCAACCAATCACCCTCTCAACATCCAAAGATGACACATGTCATCATCCCCTTTCACTTCCCTCATCTAATCACCTACCCCCATTACCATTCTCTAAACAATCCATCTAACTCCCATCACTTCCCTCCAAAGTCACCTCAACCCATACCCTACCCTAACCTAACCTATCCCCATTCTCTAACATCATCAATCACCCACATCACAACCCATACCCTACACACCCTAACCTTTCATCATTCTCTAACACCATTAACCACCCACATCACAACCCATATCTCTACCCATCACCTTCCTTAAAACATTCCAACAAAATCACCTCAACCCATACTTCACTCCTCATCAACCAACTAACTCATACCCTTCTTTCTAATCAAACAACTCCCATCAACCAATCAACCAATCTCATCACCTCATTCTCTCATCACATTTGCCACATGTCACCATCCTCTTAATCCACCCAAAAAAATAACCCATTTTTCTAAATCTACACACCTCACCTCTTCAACCAACCTAACACTCATTCTCCAAATAACTCCTTTACACCCCCATTCCCCCATCAACCATCACTCATCTCACCCTACCAAACACTCTACCCAAATGGATTTGGGTAAGATCCAAACCATTTGGATCAAAATCTTACTCATTTTCATTCATTACTTACACTCCAAATTTCATATCCTTCCTTTCTAAAACCCATGCCATTTTCTATTATCCTAACTCTTCACCTCATTATACCCCCAAATACCCTCCCAACATCTATAAATACCCCCTCTTCTTTCCTAAAAGGGTTACTCACTATCACTAAGAAAAATCTTACCAATTCTCTCTCACTAATCCTCCCCAAGTCTTACAAAAAAAAATCATATACTACACTCATCTCTCTCATCATCTCTTCTCTACTCCTTCAATCATACAAGAGTTGTATTTTCTTAACTCACTAAGGACTCAAGAGAATTTAAGAAGAAAAAGAAGAAGAAGAAAAGAAGATCAAGGATACAATTGGGTGCAACAAATACCCCCCTCTCTCTCTATCCTCTCTTCCTCCCTCTCTTATTATCCCCCTCTTCTCTTCATATTATTTTTAAGATGTGTGGTCCTCAAGGCTAAGGATCTATAAGGATCATCTCCATCAGTGAGATGATCCTATGATTGAGCCGAAAGCAAACCCCTATCTAGGGTACAAATGTATGACACGTGTCACTCTTTTTTTTCAATTTTTTATTATCAAATGACCGAGTTCTTTGAGGTTACCGCCACTGTGCGGGGAGAGAAGGGTGCCTAAGACCTTCCCTTTTTTCTAACCGAACCACTTACCCCGATCCCTAGGTTCGATTAGTTCCTTATCCATCGCGAGTCACTATAAACCAAAAATGTCATTTTTTGGAAAATGTACATCGGGTGACCATTCACACCCACTTACAACATGAATGGTGGCGACTCCAAACCATAGTAGGTGTGACCGTTGTACTGACGAAATCCACGTATCTACAAAGTATATAACATGATTATGTGTTTCTTATGTGCATATTGATGAATAATGTGAGATATAAATATCTGATAAATTTTGATAATAAATCTTTGGTTGTCGTGATAATACTTATGTTGAAACTGCATGAAATATTTTTTTAAAAGATGAATGTGAAATTACATAATCATGGACATATTTTGGAATGATGAACTGAGCAAGTCAGGACTTAGGTCATTGGGTGAAAGACCCAAAAAGTCCTTGAGGAAGGTTCCGTGCTTTGGAATAGAGAGTTTGACCGAGTTGTTGGAAAAATCGATGATGTTGGTAATGGCCAAACCAATCGGTTGATCATCATTACATGCATTGATTGTCTTGGAATAACTTGTTTATTTGATAATAGCATGATCATATAGTTTTTTTTTTATTTGTATGTATGTATATATGCATAGATGTTAGTGTAGCATTGACTTTCCTACAAAGCTTATCGACTCTGTTGAAAAAATCTTTAAAATAATGAGTATTGAGATTGGAGTTGGATGATGGAAATGCAGAATCATCAATGGACATAGTTTATTTATTTATTAGTTAATTGTTTAGTCTATTTCGGATTCAAATTTAGAACAATTTTATTTAATTTTGTTATATTTGGTTTGAATGTAATAAGTACCTAACAAGTATAACTACACTTGACGTTTTGATTGAGTTTTAGGATGATACTCTTCTTTTTAATGATTCAATGATTCTTAGTTCCTTTCATATACTTAAATTAGGATCTTGAATAGGGTCATGGATCGGATGAGGGTTCGAAATAAAAAGGTATGAAAAAATCCTTCAACAAAACCAATTTCAATATTAACTAAAATTCTTCAAGATACACATAATATATTACCTCAAGATATGTAATAAATTATCAAGAGCTGGTTGCCTTAGCCTTATCTAGTAGAAATAATTACTCTACTTGCTCAATTGGAGGATATTATTTCCTTTGGATGTTACTCAACAATTTCTCTGTGTCATTGGTGCTTCCATTTGATGACTACATTTACTGTTCACTTCCATCATATCATTCAATTTTTTTTATTTATTTTTTATCTTAGTCTGACATTACAACATTTTTACAATATATTTTTGTACTAGCTCTTGGGGTTTCTCTTGTTGAACCACGTAATTCACTTTTGACTGATTGCACCATGATTTTTGTTATTTTGGTAGAGAAAGACCAAATCTTTTATTGTCTCATAGATGCTATCAAAGATTTGGGGTAAAAATTCACCTCCACCTTGAAATTCATGTTCTCCTTGATTCAAACGTGTAAAATCCATATTTAAGCATTGGTGTGGTACTTATCAAAAAAATTTCGATGCTTAAGTTAGATTTATGTCATGATTTTAGGGATTCGAACTTATCATGAGGCAAAACACTGCATCCTAGGATTCACCCTTTAGTCCTCTAGATTACTTCCTCACCTCTCGAAGATGCTCCTTGGGATGAATATGACAACCATCTAGTGTCACGGTTTATGCTCATACATCTATCATTTCAATAGTAACATTTTGTGACCAATACCTCACGAAGGGAAAATGAGAATTGGAGTAAATATCATCTTATGCTCATATATAAATTGATCCAAGTAAATATCACGTTATAATCAAGGATAAATTGATCCAATTAAAAAACATTAGTTGATTGAGTAACACAAACCCATGGGTCAATTTTGGAGCTTAAAGGAAAGAATGATCATATATAAAAAAAAAAACTTATAAAATTACACCTAGCCACCGCTCGCCAACTACTAACAACATTCTGTAGATTTTAGTGTCTTGATTATGATGCACGAATGAGTTGGCTTCCTCTATGAGCATTGAGAAGACATCAATCTAATCCTTAAATTTATTGTATTATTACCCGTGTACTTCTTCCCTTCCTTTGGTATCTGCATAGTCACACAGCATAAAAGCTTGGCAACACCGCCCACTTGTGGGTTTCTTTATTCATCTATTTCTTTCTTTCCCCTCACTTCATCTCTCATCCTTCCTTTACTTCCAGTCTTCCATTGAATTAAAAAAGAAAAAAAAAAAAAAACCCAATTGCCAGATTCTTGCTTTTTCTTTTGTCTGTTTTTTCTTTAGAGGTTTTCAGTCTCTCTCTCATTATCTTTTTGGACTGATTTCCTTCATCAATTATGGATTTCTCTTCTGGGTTTTGAACCCTTTTGACCTCAATCGGTTCCCACACATCAACATCGTTTGTTTTGTTTCCTTATTATACTAATTGTTTCTTGGGAGATTTTGTTCTTAAAAGGGTTTTTTGCTGGGATTGATTCCAAGTTTTGTCTACCTCTATTTCCAGGTCAGAAATCTGCTCTGGGCTGCCAATTGTGGGTTCAAATTATTTGTTTCTGTTTTTTTTTTCTTTTTTTTTTTGTTGCCAGTTATTCATCTTTAATTTTTGTTTAATTTTGGTTTATTTGATCATGCTTTTTTTCTCTTTGATCACAAAGAACTTTGTGCTCCCCAAAAAGCATAAAGAAAAAAGGCAAAAAAAAGAGAGTATATTTTTGCTGAAATCCCCCAAAAATATATTTTGCTTTTTGGGAGCAAGAAATGGTAATCCAAAAGAGTCTATAAAATAGTTCTTTTTTGGGTGTTTTATTTGCTGCTATATACAGAATATGAGGGAATGCTTGAATGTTACTTTTGTTGTGATTCATTCTATCTTTATCTCTTGTATACTTTAGTTTTTTTAAGAACGGTTACTAAACATTATGTTTTTGATGAATTTTTCATCAGCATTGTTGTGAATCAACATTGTCTAGGTTACACATTTGGCACTTTGAGATCTCTGCATTAGGTACTCAAGACTCATGGAAAGGCTTTCATGTCTCATGTATGGATGCCACACATCCCAAGATTGGATATCATATATTGCAAGGATAGAGTGCTTGCCTAGTCGTTTGGGATGTCCATATAAAACAATTGATAACGTAAAAATGAAAACCAGAAACTATCCTAGAAGGAGATATAGTTGGAATAAGAATACATCCCAAGTTAGAAAGAAATATAGTTGGAAAGGGAACCAATTCCTTTATTCAAGGAGGGATTGCTACTATCTCTAGCCTCTGCATTTTTATATTTAAAAAACCTTTTTCCTCATAGGTGAAAGGGGTAGGAAAAGTGGCCAAAAGGCTAACACTAGTAGAGAATGGTTTGCACTGTGATGGCGATTAGTAAATTGGCTCTCTTGAGCTTGGGTAATGTTATTGGTATGTATAGGACGTGTGGGGGCAAACTGGTCTTTTCCAATTCCACATATCCCACTTAATGGTAGCCCTAATTCTCTTATATAAATATAAAAGAGGAGACTCATAGAAACTCTCTATTGAGCCTCTCTCTAAAGTTCTTTAAATCTCTCTCTTTCTCTTCTAAACACTAACATAGTATCAAAAAAGGTTTAGATCTTGAAGTTTGAGAACCTATCTTCTCTTCCTATTTCCCTTTCTTCTTCTTATTTGATCTACTTGGTATTAAAATCTTAGGCTTCTAATTACAACCTAGGGTTTTTGTCGAAATTTTAAGAAGTAGTTAGGATGTTTATTTTTTGAAATTAGTATTTCAAATTTTAAATCTTAGTTAGGCAGTTTCCTCATTTTTTGCTGTTAATTAGTTGTTCCTTTTTTATAGCAAAATTAGTTCCAGAATTGGTATTACTGTTTTGCTATAAATTTATGTATTAGTTCATTATTTTTTTAAGTAGAATAATTATTTTTTCTTCTCAAAAGTTACATGGTATCACAGCGTTGTGCTCTAGATTTGATTTTCCATGGAGAAGACGACGATGACCGACCCAGCGAAAAACCCTACTGCCTCGGCAGATTCCTCCGAGATTATCCAATCGACAACATTAACATCATTTGGCGAATCTCTCTCCCAGATTTCTCTGCAACTCACAGTTCACAAACTTGATGGGAAAAATTATCTCGAATGAGCGCAATCTGTGAAATTGGCGATCGATGGAAGGGGTAAATCGGGACATCTGGTAGGCGAAGTAATACAACCTGTAGCGACTGACCCATACCTGAAAAAATGGCGATTTGAAGATTCTTTTGTCATTGTATGGCTCATCAATTTGATGGAGCCAGCAATTGGGAAGCCCTACTTGTTTTTATTGACAGCCTAAGAAGTTTGGGAGGCTGTGCGAGATTGTTATTCTGATTTGGAGAATTCATCATAGATTTTCGATTTGAAGATACGACTCTGACAGTCAAAGCAAGGTGATCGTGAAGTTATTTATGGCAGGAATTGGATCGGTGTTACAATGATGATTGGGAAAATCCCAATGATTGTGCTCGTTACAAAATGAAGGAAGAAAATGATCGTGTGTATATGTTACTTGTTTGTCTACATCGCAGTCTTGGCCGGAAACCTTTGTCTTCAATCCGTGAGGTATTTTCTGAAGTTTATCGTGAGTAGTCCCGACGAAGGATAATGCTGCGAAATCCAGAGTTGAGTCCAAACAATGAACTAGAGGGTTCAGTTTTCATGTCTAGAGGATTGGATTCCAAAGGTGACAAAAGGAAGAAGTCGTGGTGCGAACATTGTAGAAAGCCATGGCACACGAAGGATACCTGCTGGAAACTTCATGGTAAACTACCAAACTGGAAGAAGAACAATAGTGGAGAAGGACGTGCATTCCAGGCTGCGACTGAGTATTCTCAAGAACATCAAGTCAATTCGGAAATGGTCCCGTTCACAAAGGAGCAATTAGAGCACCTATACAAACTATGTCAATCTCCAAAATCATTTGTAACTCCTTCTTGCTCTTTAACTCAGAAAGGTAACTCTTTTATTTCAGCCTTCCTTAGTATCTTCCCAAATTTTGTAAATCCTTGGATTATCGATTCTAGAGCGATTGATCATGTGACGGGTTGCTCAAAATTTTTTTTCTCTTAAAGTCCTTGTGTAGGCAATAAAAATGTCAAAATTGCAGATGGTTCCCTTTCTGCCACAGTTGGAATCGAATTTGTTCAACTCTCTTCTTCCTTAATTCTTCATAATGTTTTTCATGTTTCGAACCTTTCTTGTAATTTATTGTCTATTAGTAAAATCACCCTAGATCACAAATGTCGTGTTAATTTTTTTCCATCATTTTGTGAGTTTCAGGATTTGAGTTCAGGGAGGACGATTGGCAGTGCTAGGGAGTGTGCTGGACTCTACTTTTTTGAAGATGAACCAACTCAAGTAGACTAAACATTATACTTGTTTTAATTCTGTTTCTGATTCCAAAGATAATGAAATAATGCTATGGCATTATAGATTAGGCCATCCAAGTTTTCAATATTTAAAGTATTTGTTTCCGACTCTTTTTAGAAATAAAAGTCCATCTTTTTTCGAATGTGAGATTTGTCAGCTTGCTAAACATCATCGTAATTCTTTTTCTCCCCAATCTTACAAAGCGTCTAAGCCATTTATAATTATCCATAGTGATGTTTGGGGACCTTGTTGGGTGTCTACAAATTCTGGAAAAAGATGGTTTGTCACATTTATTGATACTCATACATGGTTAACTTGGATTTATTTAATGAGAGAAAAATCTGAAGTAGAAGTGGTTTTTAAAATATTTTACACCATGGTGCAAAATCAAAATATTTAGGAGTGATAATGGCAAAGAGTACTTTTATAAAGTTTTGGGAAATTTTTTCTTAGAAACATGGATTGTTCGTCAAAGCTTTTGTAATGAAACTCCCTAACAAAACGGAGTCGTTGAAAGGAAAAACAAACACCTATTAGAAGTAGCTCGGGCATTGCTTTTCATAACTAAGGTACCTAAATATCTTTGGGGCGAGGCTATTCTCACTGTAACCTATCTTATAAACCGAATGCCTAGTAAGGTTTTAAACTTTGAAACTCCGTTGGATTTTTTTCATAAGTTTTATCCTAATAATAGGCTCTCATCAAATTTGCCTTTGAAGATATTTGGGTGCACTGTTTTTGTTCACATTCATGATCATAACCGAGGAAAACTTGAACACCGAGTTCAAAAATGTGTTTTTGTTGGATATGCCTCTAATCAAAAGGGATACAAATGTTTTGACCCAGTTACTAAAAAATTGTTTGTCACCATGGATGTAACTTTTTTTTGAACAAAATTCATTTTTTAATACTCATTTTCAGGGGGAGAAAAAATGAAGATTCGGATCTATATTTCCAACTCGAAGATGTGTCGATTGATTATTCCCTTGCACCCATAGCCAAAGTTGACCAGTCTCTTGCACTCTTAGCCGAAGTTGAGAACCCAAACATTATTGTACCAGATTTTTGTGAATTAGGTTATTTAAATAATGAAAATACAGGCCCATCCTTAATGCCATCACTTGAAAGTTATGAATCCAATGAATCAAACATGGAGAAAACAAGCACCAAGAACACATGGATAATACCCTTTGATATTGTTTACTCGCGAAGGAATATAACTCAAGGAGAAGAGTCGGTTGATCTCCCACATTGCTATGAGTCTACAAATCCTCTAGGTAATGCTTTCTCTAAGCCTACACAATCAGTCCTATCTATTTTAGGTACTAATCCTAGGTTTGAGTCTAGTGAGTCCATTAATTCCAATATTTCTATTGCTGTTCAGAACGGTGTAAGGTCATGTAATAAACATCTATTGTCCAACTATGTGTCATATGAAAATCTCTCACCCAATTGCTGTGCTTTTATCTTACAAGTGTTTTGTATGGAGATTCCTAAAAATGTGCAGGATGTTCTAAAGGTTCCCGAGTGGAAGGAGGTTATTTTTGAGGAGATGAAGGCTCTTGAAAAAAATCAGACATGGGAGATGGTGGACTTACTTAGAGAAAGACAATTGTAGGGTGTAAATGGGTATTCACAGTTAAATACAGGTCAGATGGATCACTTGAAAGGTATAAAGGTAGGTTGGTTGCTAAGGGATTTACTCAGACCTATGGCATTGACTACCTATAAACCTTTGCACCTGTAGCAAAGTTAAATACTGTGAGAGTTCTCTTATCACTTGTAGCAAATCTTGATTGGCCTCTACAGCAATTAGATGTGAAAAATGCTTTCTTTAATGAAGACTTAAAGGAAGAGGTATATATGGATGCACCCTTGAGCTTCGATGGGAAATTTGGTTCGAAGGTGTACAGACTGAAGAAATTCTTGTATGGGTTGAAACAGTCACCAAGGGCCTGGTTTGAGAGGTTTTCTCAGTTTGTTAAAAGCCAAGGGTACACTCAGGGACAAGCTGATCACACCATATTTGTAAGACACTCGCAAGATGGAAAGATAGCTATGTTAATCGTTTATGTAGATGACATAATCCCCACTGGGGATGATTTGCTTGAGATGAACTGATTGAAGAAGTCTCTTGCAGCAGAGTTCGAGTTCAAGGATTTGAGGTCTTTAAAATACTTTCTTGGGATGGAGATAACTCGGTCGAGGAAGGGAATTGTTGTTTCACAAAGGAAGTATGTTCTCGATCTACTTAAGGAGACCGAAATGAGTGGTTGTAGACTAATAGAAATCCCAATTGATCCCAATTACAAACTTGGAGATAACAAAGAAGGTGATCCTGTAGATACATCTCAGTTTCAAAAATTAGTAGGGAAATTGATTTACTTACCACATACACGGCCAGATATTGCATTTTTCGTGAGTCTAATAAGTCAGTTTATGCATTCACCCTATGAGAAACATCTTGAAGTAGCTTATCGAATCCTAAGATATTTGAAAGGTATACTACGTAAAGGCTTACTCTTTCAGAAGACTATACAACAAAGCATTGATGCCTACACTAATACAGATTGGGCAGGTTCAATTACTGACAGGAGATCTACGTCAGGGTATTGCAGATATGTATGGGGTAATTTAGTCACGTGGAGGAGTAAAAAACAAAACGTGGTTGCAAGAAGCAGAATTTCGTGTTATGGCTCATGGTGTTTGTGAGATGTTATGGCTAAAAAGGATACTAGAAGAGTTGAAGTTACCAGTGAACATGCTAATGAAACTGTACTGCGACAATAAGGCTGTCATTAAAAAAAAAAAAAAAATAAGGCTGCCATCAGCATTGCACAGAATCCAGTGCAACATGATCGTACAAAGTATGTGGAGTTTGATAGGCACTTTATAAAGGAAAAGATTGACAGTGGAGCTATTTGTATGCCGTTTGTTCCAACAACGCAACAAATAGCTGATATCTTTACCAAATGATTGTTTAGACCTAACTTTGAACTTCTTGTTAGCAAGTTGGGCATGATTGATATCTATGCACCAACTTGAGGGGGGGTGTCGAAGTTTTAAGAAGTAGTTAGAATGTTTATTTTTTGAAATTAGTATTTCAAATTTTAAATCTTAGTTTGACAGTTTCCTCATTTTTTGCTGTAATTAGTTGTTCATTTTTTATAGCAAAATTAGTTCCATAACTGGTACTACTGTTTTGCTATAAATCTATGTATTAGTTCATTATTTTTTTAAGTAGAATAATTATTTCTTCTTCTCAAAAGTTACAGTTTTAATGTTCTAGTTAGTAAATACTCACAGTTTGTGAGTATGTTTGAAGTTGGTGTTTTGTAGTTTGGTGGTACAAGTTGTGGTTTGGTGGTGTGTTTATCTTTAGGAGGTTTAGATCTACTTTTCGAATTTCTGCAATTTATCAAAAATGGGACTTTAGTCATCAATGATTTGATCTATAGGTACATAGACCATATTCGATTAGATCTGATTATTGCGATATGATTTGTGAATCAGATCAATTTTTTCTCCAAAATCTAGTCGCGCTGTTGTAAATCCTCAAGATTTGTATAGATCTGATTGGTATTTCAGATTTGGTTTATTTGGTGCGATATATTTATTGTAGAGTGATTTCAGATGGAGATGAAATCCAACGTTCTATCTCCTCCTAAGTTCTTTAATCTTTAGATGACCTTGATCAAATTAAATAAAGATAATTTTATCTCTTGGTCGAAATCTGTTGAGGTGTTCCTTACTATTAAAGGAAAGTCGAAGTATCTGAAAGATGATCTTCCTAAGATTGAAGATCCTCACTATTCTGAGTGGGTTTAGAAAAATGCTCAGATTATGACGTGGTTGTGGAATTGTATGGATTCCATTATTGGTGTAAACTTGATGTTCCTATCTTCTGCCAAGGAGATTTGGATTCAGGTGGGCAAGATTTATTCTGGAGCGAATAATATTTCTCGGATTTATCAGTTGGCTGAAGAGTTCTTTTGCATTCAGCCAGGTGACCAAAGTTTACCATCATATTACTCTCTTGTCTTCAAAATATACGGAACGAGTTCAATGTATATCAGCCCCTTACTATTGATTTGGCCATACTACATCAACAGTAGGAAGAAATGGATGTTGTTTGTTTTCTTTCTGGTTTGAAATCTGAGTATAATTTTGTTAAATCTCAGATTTTGACTAGAATTATCTTCTCTTACTGAAGTTTTTTCTCGCCTTCAGAGAGTTTCTGTTTCTAGTTTTGGTGCTACATCATTGGTATTTGAACTTGACCAATCAACATTGACTATTTCTGGAAGTACAGATCGTGGTCGAGGCCGTGGTGGTAGTTGTGGGTATCGTAGTAACTGCGGTCGAAGCCGTGGAAGGAGTTGTGATTCTAGTGGGGGTCATGGTCGTGGTGCACTCAAAAAGTGTACCCATTGTGGACTTGATGGTCACTCTGTGGATTTCTTTTGTGATTTATATGGTCCGCCCACAAGCTAGGCCAATCAGGCTATTTCTAGTGACATTAATGATGGTGGTTTTGTTGATCCTCCTCAGGTGGCTTCCTATGTAGATATGGTTTCTATCTCTCGTGATGAGTATTCCAAGTTATTTTATCCTCCTCAGCCTGGTGTCTCGTTATCCAACACTGCGACTCTAGCTTACTTAGGTATATTCTGTCTTGCTTCATCTTCATCCCCTCGGGCCATTGATTCAAGAGCGTCAGATCACATGACTGGGTCATTAGGTGTGTTTTCATCTATTCAACATTCTTCCTCTTCATCTCAGTTTGTCACTCTTGCTGATGGTACTACTTCTAGGGTTTTTGATATTGGAACTGTTGTTCCTTGTTCTACTCTTTCTTTATCTTCTATATTAAATGTCCCTAAATTTCCTTTCAGTTTAATGTCCATTAGTAAGTTAATTCAATTTCTTCATTGTTTCGTGACGTTTTACCCCTCATATTGTGTTTTTCAGGATCTAAAGACGAAGAGGACGATTGGTGGGGGATATGAATTTGGAGGTTTACTATTTGGATGGTGGTGAAGGTTCGACTGCTCTTCATGTCACAATCACTCCGCAACAATGGCATTGTTGACTTGGTCATCCTCACTCCGCTCTTTAAAAAAGATGATACCCACTTTGAGTCATATTCCTGTTTTAGATTGTGAGTCATGTCAGTTAGCTAAACATCATCGTGTTTTTTATCCACCTAGGTCCGTTAGTAGAGTATCGAGTCAGTTTAATCTAGTTCATTCTAATATTTGGGGTCCTAATAGGATTGTTTCCCGTTGTGAGTTTCGGTATTTTATGACTTTTGTAGATGATTTTTCAAGAATGACATGACTTTATTTAATTAAAGATCGTTCTGAATTATTTTCTATTGTTAAATTGTTCTATATTGAAATTCAAACTCAGTTTGGTGTGCAAATCAAGTTATTTCGTAGTGATAATGCTAAAGAATATGATTCTAGACTTTTGAATGACTTTCTTTCATTTTTTGTATTATTCATCAAACTTCGTGTACACAAACCCCCAACAAAATGGTGTTGCTGAACGTAAAAATCAACACATTCTTTAAATTGCACGTTCTCTAATGTTTCAGATGCAAGTTCCCAAACCTTATTGGGGGGATGTGATTCTTACAGTATGTTATTTGATTAATCGTATGCCTATGCCTGTTCTTGATGGTCAATGACCTTATTTTGTTCTGTTTCCTTTGAGTCCTTTATTTTCCTTACCTCCACGGATCTTTGGTTGTGTCTTGTTCGTTCACCAATCATCTCCTGGTTTTGACAAATTTGATCCACGTTCGGTGAAATGTGTATTTCTAAGTTACTCTCGTACCCAGAAAGGGTGTTGTTATTATGATCCTTCTGCCCATCGTGTTTATGTTAGTGTAGATGTTACATTTTTTGATTCTGTATCATATTTTACAAATCTAGTACAGTATGATGATATTTTGTTTGCTCTTCCTCTTCCTATGGTTGATTTATCTTCCACTGTTCCATTTCCACTCACTTATGTTCATAGGAAGCAACTGGCACCTTCAAATCCCCATTTTTCTTTAGATGCAGACACCTTACCATCGTCTTCATAGTCTGTAGATCAAGTATCTAGCACTTCTTCTGCTATTGATCTTCCAATTGCACAAGGAAAGGCACTCGTAGTTGTAGTAAGCACCCTATTTCTAAGTTTGTTTCTTTATCTCATTTGTTTGCTTTGTATTGTGGTTTTGTTTCTTTTCTTCTGTGTCTATTCCTCATAGTGTACAGGATGCTTTGTCTCATTCAGGTTGGAGACAGGCTATGGAGGTTGAGATGGATGCTCTTCATCATAATGGTATTTGGGAGTTAGTGTCCTTACCTGTTGATATGCACACTGTTGGTTGTTGTTGGGTATATGTGGTGAAGTATTTGCCTGATGGGTCTGTTGAGCGGTTGAAGGCTCGCTTTGTGGCCAAAGGTTATATTCAGACTTATGGTGTGGACTATTCATAAACTTTTTCTCCTATGGCAAAAATGACCTTTGTTCGTATTGTCATCTCTTTTGCTACCCACTTTCAGTGACCTTTATGTCAGTTGGATGTTAAGAATGCCTATTTGAATGGTGATTTGGAGGAGGACATGTATATGGAGCAACCTCCTGGTTTTGTTGCTCAGGGAGAGTCTAACATGGTGTGTAAGTTGAAAAAGGCCATTTAGGCCTAAAATAGTCTCCACGAGCTTGGTTTGGGAGATTCAGTGAGGTAGTAGTTCAATTTGGGTTGAAATAGTGTCAGACAGATCATTTTGTGTTTGTTTGCTTCAGTTCTTTAGGGACTATTATTCTGGTAGTTTACGTTGATGATGTAGTCATCACAGGTGATGATGTTAATGGAATAGAGAGCTAAAAGCCTTCCTTCAGACACAGTCTCAGACAAAAGATTTTGGTAAGTTGCATTATTTCTTAGGGATAGAAGTTGTGAGATCCAAGGAAGGTATTAACTTGGTTCAAAGAAAGTATGTTCTTGATTTGTTTGATGTGATATGTATGTTGGGAAGTAAACCTATGGATACCCCAATAAACCCTAATTCAAAGTTTATAGTAGATAGTAGAGAATTGTTTGATGATTTAGGAAAATACAGAAGACTAGTTGGTAAACTTAATTATTTGACTATCACTCATCCAGATATTTCTTTTGCAGTAAGTGTAGTGAGTCAGTTTATGAAACCGCCAAGGGTTCCACATTGGGAAGCTATTGTTCGGATCCTTTGATTTCTTAAATGATATTCAGGATGTGGTTTGTGGTATAAGTCCAAAGATCATTTGGACTTAGAGGGGTATTGTGATGCTGACTAGGTAGGTTATCCATCTGATAGGAAGTCTACATCTGGGTATTACACTTTCTTGGGAGGAAACTTGGTTTCTTGGAGAAGTAATAAGTAAAATGTGGTTGCAAGGTCTAGTGCAGAGGCAGAATATAAAGCAATGACTCTTATGACATGTGAACTGACTTGGGTTAAGAATTTTCTTGGAGAATTGGGTGTTAAGATAGCTACTCCTATGTGATTATATTGTTATAATCAAGCTACAATTCATATTGCTTTCAATCTATGTTTCATGAGCGAATAAAGCACATTGAGACAGATTGTCACTTTATTAGAAACAAAGTTTTATGTGTGGAAATTAGTACACCGTTCGTGAAGTCTGAAAATCAGTTGGTGGATATGTTCACTAAGGCACTTAACTATAGTCGCCTCAGTCTTATTTGCTCAAAGCTGGATTTACTTAATATTTATGTTCCAGCTTGAGGGGGAGTGTTATTTTTCTTTTAGTTTCTTTTATTTTCTCTTCTTTAATAGTTTCTTTAGTTTGTTGCAAGTTGGACTTCCAATTTGAGGGAGAGTCTTATTGGTATGAATAGGACGTGGGGCGGCAAATTGGTCTTTTCCAGTTTCACATGTCCCACTTAATTGTAGCCCTAATTTTTTTATATAAATATAAGAGGGGAGGCTCATAGAAACTCTCTATTGAGCCTCTCTCTAACCTTCTCTAAATCTCTCTCTTTCTCTTCTAAACATTAGTAGGTACATAGTTGTCCTTTTAGGTGACGAACCTCGTGATGAATATTCTCCTTTTCTTTTCTTTTTCTATTTTTTGTGCATGTGGTGATTGAACTTTTCTCCTCAATGATTGAGATCATAGGGGAACGACAAGGCATCAATGCAAGACCCAAAATATACACCCACATCTATGGCATCACCAGTGGGATACGATTCTTCATGTGTCTTCTCACACTTGGTCATCTTATATGATGAATTGGAAAATTAGGGGCTTAACCTGATTTGGTTTTCTCTCTCATATAAACACTAGAGTTCGCCCGTGCCTACGACATGGACATCTTCTCTCGGGTTAAGGGGGTAAAATAAAGTTGGAGGGGTATTATTGAAAATTTCTGAAGGTTAAAGGGGTAAGAGATGAAAACAATAAAGTGGGTTAAAAGAGTAAGAGGAAATGTAGGAAAGTTATAGGGGGTGAAATATAAAGGAAATAAACTGGATCCTACAAAACTATAGCTTGATGGGAGGGTTAAATGAGTAAAAGTGAAAAAAATAAAATTTGGAAGATTATTATTAAAAAAAATTGAGGTTAAGGGGCCAAAGATGAAAAACAATGAAGTAGGTTAAAGGGGTAAAAGTGGGTGATGGGAATGATATTATCCCACAAAACTGTAGGTGATGAGCGATTTATCCCACAAAAGTGGACCCTACTGTTATTAAAAAAAATTGATGTTGAGAGGTAAAAAATAAAAAAACAATAAAATGGGTTAAAGATGAGATATAATAAAGTTAGAGGGAGTGAAGAGGAAAGACAAAGTTTTTTTGGTGTAGGCTTTGTCCAACCACAAAACTGTAGTTGAGGGGACATTTATCACCAACTCAAAAAACACAAAACTGTACCAACCCAGCTGTGTTTTATTATATATATATAGGGGAGCGTTTAAGAGACATAAGTAAAAACGTATGTAAAAACAATCATTTTTCAAAATATGGGTTAGAATTTTTGGATTGATCTGATTTTTTGTGAGGATGATCTCTATGATGAGAAGATAGTCCTCACAAAATTCAGTCCAATCTAAACCTTCTAACCCTATCAAAAGTGATTTAGAGTGTGGACCGTCGATTTTTTACCAATAATTTGTAAACCACTTTGGTTGGATTTAGAAGTTTCAGATTGGGCTGATTTGTTGTGAGGATGATCTTCTCATCATAGAGATCATCCTCACAAAAAATCAGCTCAATCCGAAACTTCTAACCCTTATTTTGAAAAATGTTTGTTTTTACATATGTCCCTTGAATGCCCCCCTCCCCCATATATATATATTTCATTGTAAAGTTTTTCTCATTCATTATGATTCATGGGTTGATAACCCCAAATTTCTGCTCTCTTTGTAAAAATAATGGGGAACCTGTGAATCACATCCTTGGTTCATTGTTCTTTCACTTCGGGCATTTGGTATCACTTTCTGTCTCTCTTTCAAGTGGATTGGGTGCTTCTTAACACTGCCTTGGGGCTTTTTGTCGAGTGGAATCACAATGTTCTCTTGAACAAAAAAATATACCTTTGGGCCATCCTTCCATCTATGGTTTGTTGGGGGATTGTGAAAGAAAGAAATAGGAGAGTGTTTTAGGGAGAGGAAAAAATGCCTCAACTAGTGATCTTGGAGATTTTGGGGATGTTATTTTATTAGTGCAAGTTATGCAAGGATTTTGACGGGGTCTTCTTCGAGAACTTTGTCTTCAAGTGGGAGGAGTTGTGTTGCTTGTAATTTCTCAAGGATTTGGCTAGCCTTGAGACAGGCTTGCTATATTTTTGGTGTTTGCTTCCTTTTCTTTCCTTTTCCATTGTAAGGGGGCCATGTCGTCCTCCTTTTCTTTCATTATGCTTTTAATGAAATTTATAAAAAGAAAAAAAAGAAAATTCATACCTCTATTTTTCTTTGTTACATGGCTGGGAAAACCATTTTTTTGTTGGGGCAAGAATTGATTTATCGCTTGAATCCAGTTTGTTTAGTCAAGATTTTAGCTAGTAGAGGGGTGTAGATGGCAAGCACTCATTGGTAAAGTGTGCAATGTGAGAAATCTCACGACAAAGGACAGCCTAGGAGTTTCAAGCCCTTATGTTCTAATTTCAATGGACAAAGGTGACAGATGAAGACAAATTTAGAGAACTTAATCCATAATAGGTCTAGAAGCTTGAGTTTCTTATTCACCATCCGTATCAAGGGCTTCTGAAATTTTCAAAGCAATACCTATAACGAAAAGAAGACCATAACAGAGTACTTTCTTTGGAAATATGAAGCTCTTTGGTAGTAGTTTACTAAATCGACATTTGAAATCATGTTACCAAACTTCACTACAGATTTGTAGAGCCGTCACACTTACACTCAGCTATTCTGCCAAGTTCCACCTCTGAGGAGGGTTATTGTTGGTGCACAAAGTATGCACTCAATCTAGTTGGACATGTGGCACTTCGAGTTGTATGCATTAGGTTCCCTGAGAGTCATTAAAGGACTTGCACATCTCGAGTCTGGGCAATATTTATCTTGAGATCAGATGTTGCACATTGACCGAGCATCGCACATTCTGGGGTCGGATGCCACATATCCCAAGGTTCGAATACAGTGTCTTGCCTTTCGATGTCCATGTGGCACAATATAGAAGATAAAAAAATTAAAATTGGAATCTATCTTAGAAGGAAATATAGTTAGAAGAGGAGATCTGTCCAATTTAAAAGGAAATAGGGTTGGAAGGGGAGTGAACTCCTTGATTCAAGAAGGGATTGTTGCAGTCTTTAGCCTATGTGTTTTATGTATTTAAAGTGCTCTTTTCCCATAGGGGAAGGGGGACCCAAAGAGGCCAATGCTTGTGGAGAATGGTTTGTACTATGCTGAAGATGATTGGATTTGCTCTCTTGAACCCAGGGACATAGATGCTGTTTTAGGCGATGAACCTTATAAAAAATGTTCCCTTTTCTTCTATTTTTCAATTTCTGTGCATGTGATGATTGGACTGTCAAAGATTGAGATCATCTCGATGCAGAAGTAACCCAAAAATCCAACCCCCAACAATCATAATCATTTAAGTCTTATATCAAGAACTTTTTTGTCAACTTGGTTGTGAAGAACTTACTTTATTAATTATTGCTATCTTGTTTTGTGTGGGAGCAAGTCGGAAAGCATGTGAGAGACATAGCCATCCAAACTGATTTATTATCAATAGTCATGGGATGATCATGATAGGGTGATCTTTTTATTGATGGATATTCTTATAACACTCAGTCCCTATAGGATGAGAATCAATGACATGGGTTCTAGTTCTACATTAAGAATTCAATTATTGTGTAGTACATTACAGTTTATACATTATTAGTCTGATTTTGGGTGCTACTTGTAAATTGCAAACTTTCAAAATGGGTCTCTTTATCATAACGAGGAAAGTGAAGTTTGCACTATTTCCCCACATTTATGTATAAATGAATGAGCACATTATGTAATTATTCTTCTTAGAAAAGATGTCCCCAGTTGAATTTTTTATATGGATTCCCAGTACTTCCATTTGAATCATTGGAACTGCAAATTGTGCCACAATTTTATCACAGGCCATTAACTGTTGTATAAACAATATTCTCATGGACATTACCCTTATCATTATTTTGTGGGTTCTAGTGATTTGCGCAACTTGACTTTGTGTTGTCATGGTTTTTCGGATTGATTTAAGCTCTTTTGAAAGCATAGTTGGTTATACAAGTTTTTGCTTGATTCAAATAAGCTTTCCATACAGGATAAAACAAGAGGGCTTTGATTGCCACGCCAACTTTTGCTAAAGCCACCCCAAGATGCTTGCTAGTTCTTTAGTGATTTACATATGAATTGGGGTAGCATTAGAAAAAGTTGGTGTGGCATAGAATCTCTCTAAAATGACTTATTTTGTTCAATTGCCTGTCTTCTAATCCAATTAGGGGGCTATTAATCAGTGACATAATCTTTGATGCATCAATGTTATTTGATTCTCATTTCAAATATTTCCATTGTTATTTTTGATTCATATATTAACATAATCGGAATCATCGACATATTTTAACTGGAATCTGCTTTCCACTTCTTAAATGTAGCTTTCTGGATTTGTATAATCCTTTATTTTTGGGATAATTTATGCAGGGACAACACTTTGTTTACTCTTGTTTCATTATACATTGACTTTTACTTTCATCCGTGTTGGATATACATACATACATATGGGCTGAGTTTGGGCATTTCATGGGAGGTGTGGAGGACGATGAGCCATGCTCAAAACGTGTGAAATTGTCCTCAGGTGAATTTAGGAGCGTCCCCCAAAACAACTTTCTCACGGAGCCTTTTATTGTCTCTTTGGGAGACTCAATGGCTCGACCTCTAGTGCCCCAAGGGGATGAAGAGATGGTTGGTTCTAAAGGAGTTATCAAAAGAGTAGAATTCGTCAGGATCATAACCAAGGCATTATACTCTCTTGGTTATGAAAAGAGTGGGGCCCTTCTAGAGGAAGAGTCGGGAATACCCTTACACTCCAATTTCGTGAATTTGTTTAGTCAACAAGTGCTTGATGGGAGGTGGGACGAAAGTGTGGCAACATTGCATAAAATTGACAAGTTGGATGAAACCACACTGAAGTCAGCTTTGTTATTGATATTTGAGCAGAAGTTCCTTGAGTTTCTTGAAAAGGAAAGAACCATAGACGCTTTGAAGACTCTGAGGAATGACATTGCACCTATTTGCATTAACAAGAACTATGTGCATGAACTTTCTGCCTGCATTGTGTCCCCTTCTCAGCGTCGAGATATCAAGAGTGCAAAGTCAAGGTCAAATCTTCTGGAAAAATTACAGAAATTTCTTCCCCCTACTGTTATGATACCTGAAGGAAGATTGGAACATTTAGTTGAACAGGTTCTTAAAGTGCAATATGAAGCTTGTGTTTTCCACAACTCTTTGGATAGTGTACCGTCGTTGTACTCAGATCATAAGTGTGGAAGAGATCAGATACCTACCCAAACATTACAGGTCAGTGAGTTATATTTACTTGAATATTTTAGTTTCTTGTGCCTAACATTCTACCTTTGGTTCCCACTTCTGTGTGTATTTTATAGTCATTTGTTACACAAAAGAATTCTAGCTTGGTTTATTCATTTGCAAAATCAACTCACGTGGTTCGTTAAAACTAAGTTTACAAATATTTATATTTCAATTCAACGATAAAATCTGGATTGGAATTTCTCATTTTATATTTTGCGTAAAGATCTCTTTGAGCTGAATGTTTTGCCTAAAATTGGCTGAACCTATAAACTATTGACTGTACAACTCACTCGTTCACTAAGTGGACTGTTTCTACTCACTGAATGTAAGTAAAAGAACTTGAAAATTAGCAGCACATTTAAATGTGCACATACTGTAAACTGGCATCAAACTGTTGTATAGTTCCAATAATAAGTTGTACTTTAGCTGAATCATTCCCAAAGAATAGAACCATTTGATGAAGGTCATAAATTATGTAGGACATGGGGCATAGAATAGGTTTTATTTAAGATCTATTTTCATAAGTCATGATTTGCAAATGTAGGAAAAATAGGGCTTTCATAATCCATCAATTGTTTCCATTGCACCCGTGCTCCAATAATCAAGGTGCACATCTTCTCATTTTACTCGGTGTGTTTGTGGATATGGTTTTAGCTGATGAAATGGACAGGATAAGGTCAGAAGGATTTGACATCCCACATTAACCGAGAAGACTGCAATTTGGCTCTCGTCTTGCAAGATGAAGGGGAAGAGGACGAAGATTCAGTTCCAAGAGAGGAAGAGGGAAAGCAGAGGATGATAGGGACAGAAGAGATCCCCCCCATGTGGGGGAGAAGTTGGGGCTATAGTTAAGAGCATGCCATATAATTCAGAAGCACTAGAGAAGACACGCAAATTAAGAGTGCATTAGGTAACTAATATGCCTTGAGAGGGCAATCAGCTATGGATAAAAACGTATCAAGTAACTAATATGCGTATGCAAAGATGAACTCTTGGGAAGAAAAATGAGTATGACTAAGAACGCATTAGGAAATCCATAAGCATGTGAGAGGACCAGCGTCTGAGAAAGCGGGTGGCTATGCCTAATAGCAGATCAAGAAGCCATTAAGTGTTTGAGAAGACGGTCGCCTAGAAAGCATGCAGTTATGGCTAAGAATGTGCAAATGAGCGTCTGCGAAGATGGGCGCTTGTGAGAACAACAATAATGACTTGTTGGATTCATCTAGCCATGTTAGATGGGCATTGTGAGAATATATTGGTGACCTGCTGGATCCAGGTGCTGTATCTCCATCCATTTGTTTAATGTTGTCCCATTCTTCCTCATCCTCAAAAGCTCTTTCCAACCAAAAACTTTGATTTGGGTTGGTAAATCAAGTAGGAGTCTTCAAAATGAACTAATAACTTTTTGTGGCGGATACGATTTGGCATAAAAGTGTACCTTTCCTTCCCTAATGTTTTATCCCTCTCTAAAAATTCCCATTCCCCATAAGCTCGGTTAATATATTATTCATTATTCCTTCTTCAAGTCGTCTCACATTTGCTTTTTTTTTTTTTTCCCCAACAAATTTCTTCCAACTTTGAGACATTTTGGAATTCTTCCTTTGCACCATTTCTTTTGTTAACCTCTCTTCCAAGGATAACCTTTCGGATTTGAGCAAAAATCACATTCTTTTTCAACGCATCCAAATTCCTCTCTATGTCAAGCTTTCCTTTATGGCTTTAATCTTACAAAGAAAGTACACACCCACTCAACCCTCAAATGAGGTCGATCATCGTTCTTCCACTTTAATGAAGTTTGGCCAGATACCATTAGGGATATAGAGCAATTCTACTGTGGAAATCCTTAAAATGTGGGCATGGTTTGAAACAGGTATAGGAATGGTAAAATGATGCCCCAAGGATTGGTCATTTCACTTGGAAAATGTCCAAAATCGCTAACCATTATTTGTCTACTTTTAGGGTGCGAAGCAAATCAACCTTAAGAGAGAGGTATACTTAATTTCATATCGGGAAAGAGAGGAGAAACTCCCATACTTTTACAAGCTCCTTAAATCCCTTTCCCCATCTGACCTATTCTATCTCGACTGTTAACCCGGGGAATTGTTCCTCTCCCGTTGTTTGAGCCATCCACTTGAAATAACTCATCAGGATGGGAGATCCATAAGCTTTTTACAATCCACAAACTCCAAAATCCCGTATGATTCTTGTCACATTGCTACCCCTTCTTTTCCAAAGACAAGAGAAACATCCACATGCCTACAACATTGCCTTCATTTGAAAATTGAGATTTATAACTACCATCAGAAGGTCCATAAACTCCTTAGAAACCCAATAAAAATCCTTGGAAATGCATTTACACAAGATGGACTCTGAGCCGACTCTAAGTTGTCCTCCATTAAGATCACATTTTTATCCCACAATATTACAATATCACTTGTCGTGCCTGTAGCCCGAAGGTCACACCAACCCACCACCTTGGAATTCCAAAAATCCAAAATGGTTCCTTTATTCAAACTCTCATGCACTGTTTCTTGCAAAATAACTATATTAGGCCACCACAAATTTTGTCAAGCATTTCACCGCTATTACTTTTTTTCTTTGTTTCCTAGGTCTCTAATGTTTGAAGCCGAAGATATCATTTTCAACTTTATTGGCTACCACAGGACCTTGTCCTTTGCTTGCCCATTGTCAACAAGAAGTCTCTAATTAACTTAAGAAATTTCAACTTCTTTGGCTATGATAGACTTCCTATCTCTTATTTTGAGTTTGAGCCATGGGCTTCTCCCTACTTTAAACATATCATATTTAGGGGACACTCACATCCACCTTGTGATCTTATCCTCTTTTTTTTTCTTCATGTTTTTCAACTGCATCACAAGTTGGTTTCCCTTTGGCTTATTTTCTACCTTCACCAAGGAGAGGAAATGGTCATCTATGATGCTCGTTTCTTCTTTATTGCATTTTTTTAACCTATTATGCGTCTGATAATAGCCAACAATCTATCTAACTTACTGGAAAAGGAGATATTGTGATATGACTTTATTCATGATGATTGTCTTCAACCACGAATATGTTCGACTTTCATTTCTTAATTTGTCAGATCTCTCATCATGATTACCTCTAATCACCCCCTTATTTTGGCTGTAGATAATGAAAAATCATTGGGATTGTTATTTGAAAACAATAATGTTAGGCTCTCCCAAGTAATAACCATTTATTTCTCTTCCGAGAACTATGATCTGATAAGTCATTACAATTTTTCAATCTGAATTGAGTTCTCATTATCACCCGAAGTACACGAATTAAGACCCAAAATTGTCTGATCATCCACAAATCAACCCCTCCCACCTACAAATGTTTCCCAAAATTCTAGCCAATTATTGAACTAGGATGTAAAATTGTTCCGAAAATTGGGAAATAATATAACACAAACTAAAAAGAAAAGTAGAGTTTTTGAACCCTGTTAATTCAATTGGGATTTAGGAATGTAATTCATTAAGGGGAGAAGAAATCAAATAAGAGCTGTAAATGTAACCATAATTTGAGGTGTAAAGGCCTGACTTGTCCCTCATAGTAGAATCAAGAAAATCATTTAAAAAAGTGACATTGTTACCAAAATGAGAAACACTGGGCAAAGTCAATAGTTCTTAGAAATAGTAAAAAACCATGGCTTCCTCCTTTCCGTGCTTCCGCATCCCATGCTTTTGGTCATTGCCAACATCTTCAATCTTGCCAATGCTAGATTTTCCCGAATGTTTTTTGAAGGTGACATCTTAAATTGAAACTTCTTGAATGTATGCTTTAGCTGAATCAACATATATAAGTTATGCCCTGTCCACATCCACAGCGACATAAAATGTTTGTCCCTATCCTATACTAATTAAATCATCTACCATAAATTTGATTATGTAGAAGACACGTGGATTCCACATTTAATGTGTACAATTGCATTCCTTGTCCCCTCAAATGTGCTAAGGCCACCAATGCTTAAAAATAACCTTGGTATCCTGCTCCACAGTCCATTGCATCCTAAGAAGCAAATTTGACATTGCCTCTTTTTATCTATAGTTAATCTTCTATTACTCTCAAAGGGTATAAGAGAAATTGGTTTGAGACAATCAAAATCCTCAACATTACTGTTGAGATCCCCCCCCATGGAGAAAACTTTTTCGAGAATTCGTACATGATTGGTAACCTCTCGCAACTGAAGGCCTTCGATATATTTCCACAATGAACTGAAATGATATTGCATGACCCTATCTTACCACCAAATTCATCCCCAAGCTCTAAAACATCCTTGTTACTCAATAGTAAGCTTGTTTGAATTGGATTCTCGAGTACAATGCATTTACCTTGAAAGGACCAATCTGGTCATTAACTCCCCATTGGCTTGCTTTATTACCTTTTGGGAAAAAGATGACCTTATTGTTGTCAATTTGAATGATCTTATTGTTTTTCCATAGTTCTGGTTCCTCCAGAGGAGAAAAGTGTCCTTCGAAATGATTTCCCCCCATTATCTTTTGTTACATCTTTGAGAGTTAAAGAAGTCCACTCAAATTCTTCCAATGTTGAGAGAACTGTTTGCCTTGCCTATTCTTCTATTTATCTGTAGACATGGATGTCTCAAACTTAAAGTTATTAGCTTTCAATAATAGTTTAGATGGATCTTTAAGGGGGAATCGACATACCCTCTCTTCTTGATGAAAATCGCTTTATAAATAAAAGGCAGATGCTTACTCCTTTTCAAATAGAGGTTATTTGAAATAAATAAGGGCTCCCCTGCCGGTTATTTTTAGAGCTTGAGGGGCCTTAGGCAATGTGATCTCACTTTATTCCTTTTTATCATAATGGTGGAAGCTCTTGAGAAAATGATGTCCAAGTGATAGAGGTCTTCCTGGATATTTTGACATTCTAATGGGTTATGAATATCTCCATTTATAATTTGCAGCCACTTTTATGTTTGTGAGTTTCTAAAGGTGAGGTGAGATATTTAAGGGTTTTGCTACACTATTAAGAGACAATTTTAGGGTTTGGAATCAACTTGGATAAGAACAAAATTTTTGTAGGAGGTGAGAATTTGGATAGGCTAATAGTTTGGAATGTGATCTTGGAACACTTCCTACAATGTATTTAGGCCTCCCCATAGGTGCTAAATATAGGTATAAGGCTGTTTGAGATCTTCTTGTTGATGGTGTTGGTAGAAGAGTTGCTTTTTGGAAGTCTTGTCCAAAGGAGGTAAGGAGGTGTTGATAAAGATACTATAGTTTCCTTTGTATTCTTAAGAGAGTGGGAGGGAGAGGAGATAAGAATATCTTGGAGATTATCATTGCTCAATAGTTGTGGAGATATGGGTAACAAGATACTAGCATTGAGAGGTAAGTGATTGCATGTAAAAAGGGCACTAAACTATGGGTGGGATGGTAAGCTCGTTTCCATTTTAGGACTCTAGTTTATTGAATGGAGTTTCAAATGTGTTCTCCAAGTTAAAGGAGACATTGCTTCATTGGGTAAGTTGTTAAAGGGACATGGAGAAAAGAATGCCAATTTCCAGAGATAAGTAATTGTGAGTAGAAAGGGCACTAGACACTAAGGGTGTGTTTGTAAGTGGGAGTTGGAGTTGGAATTGGTGGATTTTGTTGCAATTCCTAAAATAAACTTCAACGTTTGGTTGTCCGTGGGAATTCAGTTAAGGAATTGTACACAACTTCAACTTCGACATTTGGACAACCAACTTGGAATTGGAGTTGATAGATTATTATTATTATTTTTAATAAATAATCTACATTTAGACCCATGACTTGAAAGTTGCATTATAGTATGTCAATCAACTCATCTATGGGTCTAATCACATAACTCTTACTCAAAATAAAATAAAATAGTAAACCCTCTCAATAAAATGAAACAACATTCGTTATTCAAATAAAATAGTAAATCCTACCAATTAAATGTAAAATTGTCCAAAAATAAATGATCCAATGTTCCTTATTCAAGTAAAATAGTAAATCTACCAGCTAAATGCCCAATTGGCAAAAAAGTAAATAATAAATAAACTAAACAATGTTCCTTATTCAAGTAAAAAAATAATATTACTAATGAGATCCACACTTAGCAATCTTCAATCATCATCCGTCTTGGTTTAAGTGCATCTTTAGCCAAGTCTATTTCAAGTTCATGTTTGTCATGTCCATAAAAACACGTGCAAAACCTTCATCTTTCGAAATTATCTCAAATGCCTCGATCTTTACAACCACGTCGATAAATGTTATATTTTCAATCCCTTTTGTTGCCGCATCCATCTAAGATGTCATTGAATCTTTATTACATGCTTTGACGCATTTGCAATCTTTTCCATGCCATCCATGACATTAACAAAATCTTCATGTAAGACAGAGATGCTCTGTCGATTTCTTTTGCTCTGTTATTCTACTTGCGAATTAGATTCTCCAACCGGGATGGATGGTTGACTCCTTGCACCAAGATTATCTATATTTTCATCTTCAGTAAGATCGATTGGACAAGTGTCTTCATCTAACATTGGCCTTGTCGCAATACCAACCCCTATGGAAATGTCACATCCCAAAATATCAGCCCACTCTTCGTATCTAAGCATCCGTTTTCCCTTATATTTTTCGATGCTAGGCCTTTTCTGTAATCACTTTTGATGGGGTTAGAAGTTTTAGATTGGGCTGATTTTTTGTGAGGATTATCTTCTCAACATAGAGATCATCCTCCCAAAAAATCAGCTCAATCCGAAACTTCTAACCCATATTTTGAAAAATGATTGTTTTTACATATGTTTTTTACTTATGTCCCTTGAACTTTCCCCTATTAAATTATATATTAAATTATAATATAAACTATAAATTATATATAATGATTATAATTATATTAAATAGGATTTCTACATGTTTTTTGATCCGTTGATTTCTATATGTTTATATATATATACTAAAGTTTTCCCGTGCCTACGTCATGGTGACACAGTCATTCTCTTTGGGATTAAGGAGGTAAAAAAGTATAGGGGTATTATTGGAAAAATGCAATAAAGTTTGTAGGGTATTATTAAAAAAGAGAAGAAGAAAGATAATAAAGTTGGATGAGTATTTTTGGTACGGGAGGAATAAAAATGAAATAACTTTGAAATTGTTCATGGAGATTTGTGTAGGATTAATTTCAACCCTTACGTGGGGGATAAACATTGGGATGAGAACCACTGCATGGTACAAGGTGCTAGTACGCTTGATGCATTTGAAGGTGCAGGAGTGTCGCCTTCCTCATATGATGAGAACAAATGTCTGCAAACATATTCTAAATTATGAGGGCTCTATTCCCATCAAAATACAAAAGATTACCACAAACAAATAAAGCAAAGGTTCATAAATTAAAATTTCCTTTAAAAATCCAATTCATTCTCCGCACGCTTTATTCCATAAAAATAAAGAAAATTTCCACAACCTCAATAAAAAAAAGGATCAAAGATTGCCAAAGGATACCATTGTCAAGGGTAATTGGGAGTCTTCCAATAAGTTCTTTGATGAGAATATAGATGTAATGAGAGCTAAAATCTTAAGTACATCAAAGATTGCAATACACGTTATGACAGGAAAAACAATGAGAGCTAAAATCTCAACTACACATAGGGAGCAAATGAGTTTCTTAACTGAATTTTTCAAGTTCTGTTTGTGAATAAAATGACAAATTTGGCTAAACAAAACTTGATTTATTCACAAACATATTTTTTTTTCATTTTCAAATTGGAGCCTCTTATTTTGGATGTATATATCATCATCATCATCAAGAAGTATGAGTCTCATCCATCCCAATATATATGATGAGAACAAACTGGTTGGGACACCAAATGTTTCATTGTGTAGGTTATGGTGTTGACCTCATACGATTGGAAATCTTAGAGTTCTAGCATATACCAGTGTATAATACATGTATTAATTACATAAGTGCTAAAAAGTTCACAATGTTTAGTTTTGGAGTGATATTGAGTGTACCATGAAGGATCCGTGTTAATAGTTTTGAGAGCATTTGCAGCACAATTGTTTTGGTCCTCTTTTTGAATAGCTTGTAAAGGCAAGACATCGAGGAATATAGGGATTTATTTGAGTATAACCACTACCTCCCCTAACCTCTTGTGAAATATTGCATAGTCAAAATATGAAGCAACTATGCTCAATTAGCTTTAAGGATAATCTCACATACTCGTCCCCCAATCTGGACTAAAATTACACTCACAAATTAAGAAGGAAAAGAATAAAATATCATCAATGGAGAAGATCAGACAACCCTATTTTCAAATTGATTGACATAATCAGTATCACCTTGAGTTTGATACCATGATAGCTCTCCAAATAAAAATAAAAATTAGAGATGATACAATCTATCTATAGGATCTTTAGCAAAAATTGAATGAATTTGTTTACAAAATTGAGCGAATCATCCCTGATTTTGAGAGTAGCGGTCGGGGACCGGAGAGAAAGAACTATTCTAGAGGAGGAACTTAATCGCATTAATGGAACGTACGGAATTGAGGAGAGGTACGAGCATTTAGAATCCGAGAATAGTCAGGAAATTCGAAGTTATAGGGACGGGGAGAGCAATGAGTTGGTGGTAGTCGCCCCCTTGGAAATGACAAGGAGCTTACTCAGACCACGAACGGATAAGGAAGTGGTTAGGAAGGAGAAGAGGTAGGTTGTTTCTGGGTGCGATGGGTCTTCCTTGGTTTTCAATGTCGCTTAGAGTCTTATCTTGGAATGTTAGAGGGTTGGGTGATAGGAGAAAAAGGGCAGCAGTGAAAGCTTTTATTAGAAGTATAAATCCCCTAATTGTTACACTTCAGGAATCGAAATTAGATAAATGTGACGACAAAATCATTAGGGAAATTTGGGGGAGAAACATTGATTGGATAGCCCTCCCGGCTATTGGTTCAGCTGGTGGGATTCTTATGATGTGGAAAAAAGATTTGATTCAAGTGGTAGACTACTTGGTAGGGGCTTTCTCAGTCTCTATCTTATGCAATTACAGGGATGATGACTTTCAGTGGGTGTTCTCAGGGATTTACGGGCCAACCATCAATAGGGAAAGAGAGCAATTCTGGGAGGAGCTTGAAGATGTCGCAGGTTATTGGGAGAAACCTTGGGTGCTGGATGGGGATTTCAATGTTATCAGATTTACCCATGAGAAGAATAGGGGCTTAAATATCTCTAAGGGCATGAGAAAGTTCAATGATTTTATTGGAAGACATTGCCTAATGGACCTTCCTCTTTTGGGTAGACGATTCACTTGGTCTAATAATCAAGGTGATACAAGGATGTCTCGATTAGACAGGTTTTTGGTTGATAACATATGGAGGAAAAGTTTCAAAATGTGATTCATTCGGCGAGTCCTAGCCCAGTCTCTGACCACACTCTTATCGTCCTGGAAGCTGGACACCCTAGAAATTACCCTCTTCCTTTCAGATTTGAGAATGTGGTTAGTCCAACCCAACTTTGTAGACCTTATTAGGAATTGGTGGAATGAGTGCCCCTCCTTAGGGAATCCAGGCAGAGTATTCAAGAATAAGCTCAGGTTTTTGAAGGAAAAGCTCAAGGTATGGAACAAAGAGGTCTTTGGAAGAATCGATGTGAAAAAAAAAGGAAATTTTGAAAGACATTGACATCTTGGACAAAAAGGAGGTAGGAAATTTGAATTTGGAAGAAAGAGGCAAAAGAACGGAGTTGAAACTGGAATTCCAACGAACGGCGCTTATGGAAGAGATAAGTTGGAAACAAAAATCGAGGATCAAATGGTTGAAAGAAGGGGATAACAACACAATTTTTTTTCACAAAGTGGCCAACTCGCATAGAAGAAGTAATCAGATTGATAGATTGCACATCGAGAACACCATGGTGGTAGGAGAAGAGGAGATTAGGGAAGGTGTGGTAGGATATTACAAAGATTTGTACAAGGAAAAGGAACCCTCAAGACCCCGGTCGGATAATCTGGAGTTTAAAGCGTTAAATCAGGAAGATAGGTTGTGGTTAGAGGAGTTCTTGCTTCGATGAGTGGGGATAAGGCGCCGGGGCCGGATGAATTTTCTATGGAATTCTTCAAACATTGTTGGGAGGTTGTCTCAAAGGACTTCATGGAAGTCATTAAGGAGTTGGAAGATAAGAAGTGTTTGGATTATAGTTTTAACAGTACTTTTGTGGCCTTAATCCCAAAGAGAGCAAGGGCGGACAAGTTAGGGGATTTCAGACCCATTAGCTTGGTGAGCTCGGTGTACAAGATAATATCCAAAGTGCTTGCGGCACGGTTGAAAGTAGTTCTCCCCAAGCTTATCGAAGACGAGCAAGGGGCCTTTATTAAGGGGAGACAAATTCTTGATGGAGTTTTGATGGCTAACGAGTGTATTGACTCGAGGATCAAAGACAAGAAAAAGGGAATGATAGGGAAAATAGATTTGCAGAAAGCTTATGATCATGTGAGTTGGGATTTCTTAGAATATATGATGGGGAGAATGGGTTTTGGAGTGAAGTGGATCAGTTGGATTATGAAATGTGTCACAACAGTGTCCTACTCGATTCTTGTTAACGGAAGTCCAGCTGGTTTTTTTAGGGGTTCGAGAGGGTTGAGACAAGGGGATCCGTTATCTCCATTTTTGTTCCTTATAGTAGCAGAAGCCCTGGGTAGATTGTTTCGAAAAGCGGTAGAGTTAGGTAAGCTTTCGGGGTTTAGGGTGAATGATGGTCCGTTGATCTCTCACTTACAATTTGCGGATGATACATTGATTTTCTTGGAACATTCGAGGGATCAAGTGAGGGTTCTACGGGTTTTATTATGTTGTTTTGAGGCTATTTCAGGATTACATATTAATCTGCAGAAAAGTAAGCTGTTTGGAGTAGGTGATATGAATGACATACATCTGATGGCCGCAACTTTGGGCTGTGGATATGACACTTTACCCACGACTTGGGATTATCGTTAGGAGCACCCTACAATAGTGTCAAAATTTGGGAAGGGGTGATTGAGAGATTGAGCATGTGGAAAGCCAAATATCTTTCTAAAGGAGGGAAAGTTACTTTGATTAAAAGTACATTGACGAGTATCCCAGTTTACTTTCTCTCCCTATTCACGCTTCCTAGGTCTGTTGAAAATAGGTTGGAAAGGCTTATGAGAAATTTTCTGTGGAATAATAAGAATGGTAAGAGGAAGTACCACTTGGTTAAATGGAAGGTTATCTGCACACCCAGGAAGAACGGAGGTCTAGGGATTAGGGGTCTAAGATTAGCCAATAGAACGCTTTTAGGAAAATGGTTGTGGAGGTTCGGTGAGGAAAGGGATAGTCTATGGAGGAGGGTTATAGTGGCTAAGTATGGGGAAAAGAGACTAGATTGGTACAGTGGTGAGGCTAAAGGTTCGTATGGGTGTAGTGTTTGGAAGGGGATTCTAAAAGTGAGTGAGGATTTTGAGAGAGGGATTAGATTCAAAGTGGGCACGGGGGACAAAATCAGATTCTGGGAGGATAGTTGGTGCGGTACATTGTCTCTGGCAGCTCAATTTCCGTTCTTGTATGCCTGTTCTTTGAAAAAGAACTGCTCGATCCAGTAGTGTGTGATTCGCAACGAGTCCAGCTCTACCTGGGATCTGGGGTTCAGGAGAAACTTCAACAATTGGGAGCTAACTGAGGTGATATCTTTCCTTGATCTCTTGCATTCGTTTCATCTCAAAGACAGCGAACAGGACAGGTGGGAATGGATGAGGGCTAAGGACCTTAGATTCTCTGTCAAATCCTTTCATAGGTCACTCATCCCTTTGGTCGAGCGATCTTTCACGAGGTCCTTCAGTTGGTCCAAATCAATTCCCTCTAAAATCTGCTTTTTTGTTTGGTTGGCCTCCCTTGGGAGGATTCTTACAATGGATAACTTGATCACTCGGGGTTGGATCACTCCAAATTGTTGTCCCCTTTGTTTGAGGGATGGGGAATCTGTTGATCATATATTAATTCACTGCTCTTACTCTTATACTATTTGGTCTTTTTTCTTGGATCTATTTCGAATTAATTGGGTCTTTCCTCGTAAGTTCTCCTCGTTGTTAGAAGAATGGGACAGTAAGGCCTTTCCCACTAGAAAAAGATTCCTTTGGGTGATGCTTCCCTCGGCTATTGCTTGGGGGGTTTGGACCGAGAGAAATAACAAGGTGTTCAACAGCAGGAGTAGAAGCTCTCACGACGGTTTCCTGGAGATCTTGGGCTTGATGTACATTTGGTCAAAACAAAACATAGACTTTGTGAGAATCACTTTTGACGACTTTGTCTTTAGATGGAACTCTTTATGTGATCTTTGACTCTTGAATTTTCTTTTCTATGCTTTTTAGAGGCCATCTCAGCCTCCTTGTATCTTGTTATCCCTCTTTTATCAATATATTACACTTATCAAAAAAAAAAAAAAATCTATCTATAGTTCTTCTTTCCACCCTTCCTATCATAAACTTCCAAAAATCTCTTTAACTAAAAGAGAATTTTTTTGAAGAAGCTTCTACCATTTCATGGCAATAATCAAAATGTATTTAGAAGAAAAAAACTACAATAATCCCAACTACATGGTGATAATCAAATATGTATTTAGAAGTAAAAAATATAATATTCTGCATTTAAAACCTTAACCATACCTTCAGAACTTTAATAGAAATGATGCCAAATATACTAACTTCAATTTTAGAGCAAATTATACCTGCTATTTAGATCTTTTATAGGTCCAAGATTGAAATTCGAAGAGTGCTCCTATTTGATTATTTGTAGATGACTTTATTTCCTTCAACCTTGACCTTGCAATTCCCTGCCAAAGAAGAGATACACGAATGAGATGAGTTCATAGTAAAGGAAAGGAAAAACGATGGAATTTGTTTTCCACTATTTGGATGTTTGTGGGGGATAAAACCCTATTTTAGCTATTAGTTAATTTTCAAACCAATAGACGAATTGCAATTAAGTGAATGGCATTTGGAAAAAAACATTCAAGTACTTCAAAAACTAGTAGAAGCACGTCTAAAGGAAACCACTTAAGTGCTTCATTTACTTGCTGCAATAATTGAAAGGGGAAAAAAAGGAGGAGGAGGGGGGGGGGGGGGGGGGGGGAAGAGGAAAAAAAAGAGTCATGGGAGATTCACCTATAGAATGCACAATTTTGAAGTAAGAATAAACTAAAGCATAATATTTCAAATAAAGAAAATCATAGTTCAATCAGGGAAAAAATTAAAATGTTCAATTGTTTGCCAAATAATTGTAAGAGAGACATAAACCCCTTTGAAATTTCATAAATAAAAAACCAAAAACCCCCTTAAAATTTTGATAGAAACCCCTTTCATAGAAACAAAAACCCATTTGAATAACCCTAAACCCATCATCTTCAAACCTCCTTAAATCCCTTTGGGGAAGAAATCCAAAAAATTATTTGCATAATAATTAAGCTTGAAGATAAGCTTTTTAAGGAAGGTTGAGAATTAGTGTTACCCAGAGTTAAGGTTAGCTAAAAAACCCTCTAGATCAAGCTTGGCGATAGGCATTTTAAAGAAGAAACCATAATTAAGCTTGACCAACCTTCACCAAGTTAGTGTAAGAGGTAACCTGAATTTGAAACTCTGACAATCTGTAGAAAAATGCCAAAATAGCTAAGCAAGTGTGAAGACAAATCTATATTCTACTGAAGCAGAGGTTTGGTATGAAATATAGAGAGAGAGACTCACTAGAGGTTCCAAAATTGTGTATTCAACTACAGTAGAGGTTGAAGGCAAAGTGTGTATGTTTGTGAGAGAGAAAGAGAGAGAGAGAGAAAGAGGATAATGAAATTAGAGGGTGAGTGTGGGCGGGAGAGTGAAATGGATTTGTTTCCCACAACACTGTAGTTGATTGGATGTTTGTGTCACACAAATGTTCCAACTTAGTTGTGTTTTATTATATAGATATTAAATTATATATAATATAATAATATAATAAATTATAAATTATATAATAAATTATGTAACTTATGTGATAAATATAATCTAAAGTATATAAAGTAAATATATATTAAATTATAATATAAAGTATAAATTATGTATTATTATATATAATAATATAATCAATTATATTAATAGAATTTCTACATGTTATATATATATAGGGGAGGTTCAAGGGACATATGTAAAAACAATGGTTTTTCAAAATATGGCTTAGAGGTTTTGGATTGAGCTGATTTTTTGCGAGGATGGGGTCACTAGGATGAGAAGATCATCCTCACAAAAAATCAGCTCAATCTGAAACTTCTAAATCCATCAAAAGTGATTTACAAATTATTAATAAAAATTGGCAAAATATCGACGGTCCACATTCTAAATCACTTTTAATGGGGTTAGAAGTTTCAGATTGGACTGATTTTTTTTTCGGATGATCTTCCCATCATAGAGATCATCCTCACAAAAAATCAGCTCAATCCAAAACTTCTAATCCATATTTTGAAAATTTATTAATGTTACATTGTTTCTACATATGTTTTTTCATATGGCCCTTGATCCTGACCCATATATATCTATATATATATATATATATATATATATATAATATATATATATATTAAATTATGTAATAAATTATAAATTATGTTTTCCAAAGAAAATGATATGTGATTTTGTGCACATGCCATGTCAACAGTGTCATCACCGCGTAAGTCTTAGTGCGTCAGTTTATCGCAACTCTAAAAAATTTCTAAAACTTTGAAATTTAGAGCGGGTATTTTTGTCAACTTGAAATCTGGCAGTTGGACCGCTTGTTTATTACTTTTTTGATAAAATCTTAATTTTTTTTAATAATTAAAAAATAATATATATTTTTTATACTAATTATCCCTAAATTCTATCATTTATACAACTATCTTTTTTTATCTTATATTCTATTAAACATAGAAAAGACTTTCTCAGATTCCTAGTGTGATGTTACATTCTTATACATCCCATACTACATAAGAAATCAGACATCGCGACGATTATCCTTATACAACTATCTTTATATCCCATACTACATAAGAAATCAGACATCACGACGATTATCCTAGAATAACATGTCCTTTCGGAAGTGAAAATAATTTATTTTTTGTAGGTGTTCTAATTCCTTTAATTGATCTCTAAAATAAAATAAATATAATTATTATTATTTTTTTCAGAACATAAATCAAATTGAAAAGTAACACCCAGTATGAATAATGAATACCCAGTCTTCCTGTGGTATATAGCTTCTTGAGACAACGTCCATCCCCGCAATCACACAAGGTAAAACTGTATCAAATTGTAAAACCTAGTAATCATGCTAGCTAAAACCATATACATCACACAAGCTATAATTAGTTAAAAAAATCACACCTCGTGATCACACGAGCTATATCTTATGTAGATGGCTATTCATACACCATACACCATACACATCAACAAATTGAGAACAAAGTTCTCAGTACAATAATACAAGCAATTACACCTCCAATGTGACTTTGAAACAACCAACCAAAATCTCTTTTGAAAATCATTTTGCCTATCAGTCAAAAACTTAAAATTTTTATTTAAGAAATTAATAAGAAAAGTCTTGAAATCACATTGAATTTTTTTGGGCACTAAATATCCAGTTTTTCATCAAACAATTTTTCTGTATGATTAGTCGAAATCATAGAAAAACCTATTTTAGTTTTCAATATTTTTCATCTAAAATTTGTCCAAAAATCTATCTTTTCGACAATAATATTTATATTTCTAAACTAAATGGTTAATCAAAATATGTTTCTAACTAATCATAAACTATGCTTGATTAGCTTAGAACCATGCTATATTAACATAAGTAAACATCAATATATCATAATTATATTCTAAAATGTATGAATTTTGCAAAATTCATGTATTGAACATAAACATCGAAATAATTCATTTACGTTGAATTGAAAGCATTTTTAAAATGAAGCTACGGGCGGCTACAATTAAGAAATTGAAAGTTCCCTACCTCTTTGGATTTGATTCTTGGCCTCTAAATTTGATGTTCTGAATCTTTTCTTTAATAGCCCGACTTTTAGTCCACTTCCTAAAGAGATCAAAACTTCAAATCAGGACAAACAAGTTTTAAATTCAGCTCCTTTGGGATGAGTTTTCTTTTAAATGAACATCAATTAACTCTTCATATATTTATATATTTTCTTTTAAAATATATTTTTAAGCCAATTAACCTAAACCATCAAATCAGGTTCACGCCAAATTATGTTTCTCGGCTCTTCTAAACCTAATGACAAGATCTAATTGACTCAAACATTCTCCTACCACAACTTTGAGGAATAAACAACCAATTTCATTAAATTTATTCCTTGAAACATGTAATGAATTTTTAGGATGTTACATTATTTCTTTTCCACCTCTGGGACTACCTGGGTTCTTCATAGATCATTTGTACATCTCTTACCAGTTGGCACACTAATACTTTTATTTCCACAATAAGGCACATCTGAATCTACGTACTTTTTGCTGTCCAAGCTGGATATTGTGTGTAATGGTTATTCTTTGAGGATTTTGATTTTAAGTGGGATCTTAAGTTAATGGGGCTGTATAATTCTCTTTTCAATTCTTTTAATCTTGTTCTTTTTGTTGTCTCCTGAGACAACAGAAAGATCCGCTGCCAAGAGGTTCACTGTGAATTTTGTGTTTCCAATTGGATGAGAAACTGCCTTTGAATTTGTTACATTACCACCGGCCTTCTTGAAGTACTTTTTTTTAGATGTTTTATTGACCTTAAATGAACTGCACGCTTGACTAACATTTGACACTATGGATTCTGTTTCTTCAAATCTTGTGGAAGTTATCGTCTGAGTGTTTTGGTTTTTCTCTGAATGGTCAGGTACTGCAAGAACACCGTGATGAAGTCTGGTTTTTGCAATTTTCGCATAACGGAAAATACTTAGCTTCTTCATCCAGTGATCGTTCTGCAATTATATGGGAGGTGACCTTTTTATTTTCAAATTTTGATTGGAAATTGTTCTGTCCTATATCTTATATGTCTGTCCGTTTCTCTCTCTGGCTGCCTCTTTTTCCTAAGTAGGCAATCTTTTTTTAAAAATGGAACTGTTATATTTTTTATTCTGTTTCCTGTTGGTCTTTTTTTTTTTTTTTTTTTTTTTTCTGGTTGGGGTTAACTGCACTTCAATTCCTAGGGTTGCATCAAAGTGCATGTATGCCTGTATACTTCACAATTTGATTCTTTATGCTGTTCTGCTTATGCTTGGCTAGTTCTACTTGAAATTTTTGTTTCATGATTTAGTAATATTTTGCATTTATATATTAGGTCAAAGATTATTGAGAAAAGGGAAATGGCAAAGTGTGGGATAATTCCACATTAAAATGGATCACATGTTTTCCTTCCATCATCGTAGTCAAAATATTTGGGTTCAGCTACACAATTCTTGTTCCATTATACCGTATATTTATAATCAGATCTTCTATTTTTTTTCCCTTTATGTTGAGTTTTCTTCTATAGAAGCGGTATTGAAGAAAGTGATCCTAACAGGAGATCAAGATAAGGAATTGTTCAAATAAAAGGAAGAACAATATATGGTAAGGCTTCTATGCTACAAGAGCTGGAAATAGAGTACAAATTGAACAACTTCTGCATGGGATCATTTTTACTCTCTTCTTGTCCCATTGAGCTTTGAAGGCCAAGAAAAAATAATAAGAGAGACAAATGACCATCAGCTTGCACTTAATCCACGACTAAGGTTTTCCTATATTAAAAATAAAAAATAAAAAATAAAAAATAAAACAAAAAGAAGAAGAAGAAGAAGAAGAAAACAATGGCATTGTCCTGTAGGAATTTTTGGCCATATCGATAAGTATGGACATCAACACGTGTTACAAATCCTGCATGTATGGCAATGCCACCATTTATTTCAACGAATGTTCTTATAAGTTATTTTAATGATTTTTTTCCATTAGAATAGATTCCAAAGTGCACTGATGTTTTTCTCCTCTGTATGCTATTTTGTTAATTTATTAAACACAAGTATTTTTTTTAAGGTTTTCCCCCCTAAGCCAATGAAAAAATTAGTATTTTTGTTAAAAAGTAAAACTATCATAACATTTATTTAGAATTGTTTTGCATATTTTAGTCAAAAGAAAGTCATTGTAGTTTGATGCTCAGCAAAGATGTTATAAGTTCCCTTTTTTTTTCAATATGTGTCGGTAGGGAAGTTGTGTGGGTGTTTCACGAGAAACATTGACTAACCATCTCATCAAGTATAGTTACTAGTTTGAGCGCCTTTACTATTTTCCTACATTAGCCTAAGCAGTGTTGTAAAAGTAGCTTCTAGATGGTTGCCTAGAACATCAAAGCACTTAGGAGCTACCCATTATTGGAGAGATAGCTTTCTTTTTGGGAAGGAATATACTTTAAACTCACGAGTGTTGGGATTACGTTTTAAAGAATAATGGGAATAATAACAGGCATGACCAAGCAGATCTCTTGGCTCAAAAATTCGAAGTGTTACAAACCTTCTAATTTCTGTATCATTTGTTTGATAGCGCACAACCATCAAGAATAATGCAATTGATGATATAGGATTTTTTGATCAGGTTGAGATTTGGGTAAAAAGATCTAGGTCCGCGTCAGGTGAATGCATATGCATGTAAGGAGTGATTCCATAATATGATTAGTTCTATGCTTATATAATATCCATTAAATGAGTCGTTTGAGACGATGTTAGGCTTGTTGTTTTTCTGGTGTAAGGTCTTCAGGTATTTCAAAGGGATCTTCTTTGAAGATTTTCTGGTTAGGTGGGATCAGATTTGTTGTATTTCATCGTCCTAGTGTGGTTGGTGTGTCTGTACAATTTCTTTTAGCTGTCATCTCGACTGCTTTCATGAATTGATTTTACTTACCCAAAAAAAAGAGAGAATAACCCATATATTTTCTCCAAAAAATATTTTCTATTCCCTTTATTCTAGAGAGCTGCTATTGGCACCCCAACTTTTACTTTTTATACACCAATTAAACTAAAAAAAATAGTTAAATCAATGGTTGAGAATAAGTAAAAGTTGGGGTGCCAAAAGAAACCTTTTTTTTTTTTTTTTTTTTTTTTTTTTTTCTGTCTAGATTTCTATTTGCTAGATTTAGGATGTAATTTGGGCCTATTCCTAACTATAAGCAATTGTTGAAGTTGTTTGAATGTGTTATAACTTGGACCTAACTTTTGTAATGTTTGAATGGTGTGTTTTTAATCTTTAATTACGGGGTGATGAATAATTTAATAAATTGTGGTGTAATAAGTAAAAACTGGGGTGCCAATAGCAGCTCTCTTACTCTAAGAAATGTAATATTTTAGGTGGACGAGGATGGTGCGGTGTCCTCCAAGCACAAACTAATTGGACACCAGAAACCCGTGTTGACTCTTTCATGGAGCCCCGATAGTAGCCAACTCCTCACATGTGGACTGGAGGAGGCCATCAGACGTTGGGACGTCATCTCTGGTAAATGCTTGCATGTTTATGAAAAAATTGGTCTTGGAATGATATCATGCGGATGGTTTCCTGATGGGAAACGGATATGCTCGGGTGTAACCGACAAGAGCATCTGCACATGGGATTTGGATGGGAAAGAGTTGGAATGTTGGAAAGGTCAGCGAACCCTTAAGATCTCGGACATGGGCATAACAAATGATGGAAAGCAGATTATAAGTATGTGCAAGGAAACTGTAATATCACTACTTGACAGGGAAGCTAAAGTCGAGAGACTGATTGAGGAGCAACAAATAATAACTTCGTTCTCATTATCAAGGGATAGTAAGTTCTTGTTGGTTAATCTCTTAAACCAAGAGATTCATTTGTGGGGCATTAATGGTGAGCTCAAGCTTGTTGCGAAGTACAAAGGTCACAAGCGCAGCCGATTTGTCATTAGGTCTTGTTTTGGCGGATTCAAACATTCTTTTATTGCTAGCGGAAGTGAGGACTCACTGGTATGGATTTTATTTCTTTTTCATTGTTAATTTGATATAAAATTTAAGGTATGGGAAACATGCTCAATGATCTAGTTTTACAAATAAAATAAATTTTTTGTAATTTATATTGAATGAGATATATTCTATTGCCACACCAACTGTTGCTAACGCTACCCCAATTCAAATGTGAATCACCAAAGAATTAGCACACATCTTGGTGTGGCATTAGCAAAAGTTGGCGTGGCAATAGAAGCTTTCTTAGTGAATATACGATACATTTTTAAAGGAGAAACCCAAAAATTAGGATCTCTCGTTAGAAACAAGCACTCAATTGAAAAGAAAATCTTCAAAAACTATGTCTTTAAACTCGTTGACTTGCTTGTTCCAAGAAAACATGATACCAAGAATACTGATGGTAACCTTGAAATCATCATGCCCCTTCCCCACAAAGTTATTACTATTTCTCTCATTCCATAAGGACCAACAAATAGAAAAAGGAGTTAGAGACCAAAGGATTCTTTCCTGCGAGAGAAGTCTTTGAATTGTACCTATTTGAATATAAATTTAGTTCTATAAAAAGCATGCTTGGTACAGAAAATATTCTATTAGTACAGATAGATAGAACTATTTGATCTGGTCATATTCACCTAAATCGATTTTTTAGGTAAATCTGATTTATTTTTATTTTTATGGGTGGTATGAATTTCATCAACCATCACCCGGTGTACTAGATATTGACCTTAATTAAACAGTGTTCTGGGATATAGACTACACAATTATCCAAGTCAGTTCATTTTTTTGTAGCATTGTAAATTCCCCTCTTTCACCTTCTTACACCTATCAAAAAAGATGTAGCGTTAACAAAAAATTATTTTGATTGCTAGTCCAAAAAAATGTATGGTACCCAAATGAAGGCCATTAATTAATGTTCAAGATCATTTGATCGGTGCTGATTATTATATATTTATTTTGATCAATACATACATACATATATACACTAGAGTTCACTCGTGCCTTAGGGGTTAAGGGGTGTAAGTGGAAAAAAATAAAGTTTGAGGGGTATTATTAAAAATTTGAGGTTACCGGGGCAAGGATAAAATAATAAAGTGGGTTAAAAAGGAAATATAGCAAAGTTAAAGGGCAGTAGATCAAGGAAATAATGTGTGCCCCATAAAAATTGTAGTTAGATGGGATATTTGTCCCCAACAAAACTGTAGCAAATGGGACATTTATACCCCCATAAAATTGTAGCAAGTGGGCTCTATAGATATGTTTTATTATATAGATAGTTAGGTCCAAGAGCCAATAACATAGCCAACGTGTTTTGTCCTACATGGGTTAGAAGTTTCGGAATAGGCTGATTTTTTGTGAGGATGATCTCCTCAACGGTAAAAATGACGGTCCACAATTCTTCAACTTGTAAACAGGGGTTAGAAGTTTCGGAATGGGCTGAATTTCTGAAACTTCTAGCCCATATGGGCTATATTATTGGCTCTTGAACCCTATCCATATGTATATATACTTATGGGAATGCTAACATCTAAGACCACCACATTTTTTTCCAATTATACCCCTACCCATTGTCTTTTAGTGAAAAAGACAAAGAGTATGTTAGTCTTTTACATAATAAATACATTTATTATATTGGCATTGATTGCTAAAGCATTTAAAATGTCCTTAGCATTTATTTTGTAAAATACAAGTATTTATTAAATTAAAAACTAACATACCCTTATATTTTTCAATAAAAGACAAAATGGGCAAGGGTATTATTGAAAAAAGAATGTGGTAGATAATGCGAACGTCCCCACAAGGTCGGGGAATGGCTGATTTTTGGTGAGGATGATCATCCTCACAAAAAAACAGCCCATTCCGAAATTTCTAACCCATATAGGAGAAATTTTGGGTCCCAACGTTGGCTCTATAATGTTGGCTGCTGAACGGGACCCTATATATATGGCCCCCGTTCGGCGGACAACGCTTTTCTTATATGGGTTAGAAGTTTCGGAATGGGCTGATTTTTTATGAGGATGATCTCTACTATGGTGACGAGATCATCCTCACGAAAAACAGCCCAAATCTGAAACTTCTAACCCCATCAAAAGTGGTTTAGAATTGTGAACCATCCTTTTTTTTACCGTTAATTTGTAAATAACTTTTTATGGGGTTAGAAGTTTCAGATTGAGCTATTTGTTTTTTGTGAGGATGATTTCCTCACCATAGAGATCATCTTCACAAAAAATCAACCCAATCCAAAACTTTTAAGCTATATAGGACAAATTGTCTCCCAACATTGTCTCCCTAACATTGTCTAACGAACGCTACCTATGTATATACATTATTTTACTTTGTCATCCTCTGCGTTTTTAGTTAATTCTAATGTTAATCGATGTTGTAGCCAATTGTTTTGTATTTTCTGTTTTCATTTCTGAATATTTTTAGGTAGATTGATCATTTGATAAAAAGGGCATTTGTGATCTTTTGCAGGTTTATATATGGCATAGAGGTACTGGGGAGGTCCTAGAGGCATTGTCTGGGCATTCCGGAGCTGTAAACTGTGTGAATTGGAACCCAGCCAACCCCCATATGTTGGCATCATCCAGTGATGATCGTACGATTCGTATTTGGGGTTTAAATCGGGCCAACTGGAAGCGCAAGGACACTAACAGTAATGGCAAAATCCACCATTGCAACGGGGCAACTTAAAGATCAGAGCCAAAACAGGGGGAAGTTCAGATCCATTCAAGTCCATTAGGCTTTATGTACATTCTTCCCCCTTTATTGTTTCCTTTTTCTTTTTTCTGTAGGCATTCCTAGCAAACATGCATGTAAATTGTGCGGTCACTTCCTGCCAATAAACATCTACTGATGACCATTTCTTTTCGTTAATATTCTTTCTTTCAATTTACATTCGAGTTGAGGTGAGATGAAATCTTGAATCAAATCTTGAAGAGCATCTAATGGTCTGGATCTCAAGGGGTAAGCCGTCCTCATTTACATTGGCATCATTTGTAGTTCGTTAAAAACTAGAGATTTTCATCCTTCACCTTGATCAGAACTTGATGGATGTATTATGAGCTCAGTGAAATGAGGGGGAAGGCTCCTTTTTCCCTTGCGAATAATTGCTGCAAATTGATGTTAGAAGATTGATTACTGAGTGAAACTGGTGTTCTTGGATTCTCTCTACTAAAATCCCTTGGGAGTGCAATGGCTCAAAACACTAGATTTAATTGTCAACTCCAATGATTAGTTAGGGGAGCCAAATACTTTCCTAGATCTCAAGATTTCAAAATCTCCGTAGTCCAGCACGAGAGGCCTCGATTGCTTATATGGATCGATTCTTACAAGCTATGACCCAACATAACATTGTGGCCTTGCCGAATGAACTCATTTCTAGCTGTAGGTTGATAGGAAATCACGTTATAGAAGGTGTACAGGTTAAATTTTTTCCAGTTAATTTTTGTACTCAACTGTGTTGCCATTAGTTATTCACTTTAGTCTCAGTCTTACATACACACAATAGTAAATGCTTCAGTCCTTTCTTTTATTTCTGCATAGTTTCTGGGATTACAAGCTCACACCCATTGTGTTCCTATCATAATGAAGACCGTTTCTGTGTATGGTCCAACAATCTACAATAACTATCCCATTGTCATCAAATGACACATGTATAATATAAACAATAATGACTTGCATCAGCTTACAGGTGTTCTCACGAAAGGGTAGAACACATAGTTTAACCATCATTGTCTTCATCTCACACAGACATCTGTCCTTCTTGGGGTAACTTCCTTAACCTCTTGCTAGGTGTCACCATCTTATATGATCTCTGAATAATCATTCCGAAGAATCTCATGATGTCACCTGTCACATAACCATTTCTCCACATGTGTGCACCACATATGTTATGTGCAAGGGACATACTACCAACTGTTTGGGCAACCCACATAACCAATCAAATTACTATTACTGTAATAATTGCCCATGATACATTCAAGCATGTTGCTGTGCAGCTTAATGTCTTTGCCTCAACTATGCTCTCAGGTCACCTAGCAGATGTCACCATCTCACTCGGGCATCTAAGTTGATCGCCTACGCATGCCCCTCACTGTCTATCATATCCTTGGGTATATATGCACCATGTACCCACACGAGCTATGCCTCAGTCGTGTGCCCATATGTTTACTTATACAGAGTGTCTCCTTCCTTAAAGAGTACACTAAGTCTTTCTCCATTTTCAGAAGGAAATATCATTCCATGGGATCGATCATAGTAGGTCATGGGTCGGGTTTTGGAGTTTTGACCCATGATCCATTTCCTCCCATCTCAACATAGGTCATCCCAAGCAGTCTCTTGGATGCCTTGCCATACTCGCTAGACCTTGGGAACTCCCACCTGTAACTCGCTGGCTCAGGCTCTCACAATGTGTAGTCAACACAACACACTGTCTTGCTCGCACGACTTCTTGTTTTGCCCACACAACACATTGCTTTGCTCACATGGCTTGCTGTCTTGCCCACAAACTTACTGATACATGCCATTAAGCCTCAAGCTTTCAACTCTCTCGTGTTCAACATTTAGGTGGCTAACAGAAGGCATCTACATGATGCTTAACATCCATGACAACGTACCATGCTATTGGGGTGTTTGCCAATTCATAAATAATGCCTGTTAATTACCTTATGGTCACAACCTTTATGCATATGCAGAAGGCGACATTCAGCTGACAATCTTAGGATGAAAAAATGCTGATAATTTTTTTGTCTTGTGTGGCTTAAAAGTTTCTGATTGAGTTGTTTTTTTTTTTTTTTGAGGATGATCTCTATTGTAAGGAGATTATCATCATAAAAAATCAGCCCAATCTAAAACTTCCAACTCCATCAAAATTATTTTAGAATTGTGAACTGTCGATTTTTTACTGAAAATTTATAAACCACTTTTAATGGACTTAGAAGTTTCAGATTGGGCTGATTTTTGGTGAGGATGAGTGATTTATTAGATAATCGTACACAAAGAATCTTGAGTACTATTCAAAATTCAAACGAATTACGTGGAAAAGCCATTGAATAGTTGGAAAAAGCCCGGTCCTATTTACGAAAAGTGGAAATGGAAGTAGATACGTTTTGATTGAATGGATACCATGACATAGAACGAGAAAAATTGAATTTTCTCACAAAAAATCAGTCAAATCCAAAACTTTTAAGCCATATAGGACAAATAAGAGTGTCCTTTGGATGTTTTGATAACTTGGCATCTGAATATTAGTTTGATTGATGGTAGTCACATGGGATTGGCCATCCTTGATTTTCGAATTGTAGAATCTCTTAATGGAATTTGAACGAGATCATCCTCATATAAAATCAGTCTGAAACTTCTAACCTATTAAAAATGGTTTACAAATATTGGACGGTCCATAGTTCTTCAACTTGTATGGAAGTTATGGTGAGGAAATCGTTATGGTGAGGAAATCAACCCATTATGAAACTTCTAACCCATATATTGAAAAATATTTGGTTTCTTATATGGCCCTTGAACTTGACCTTATGTATGTACACATACACACATATAGGAGTTGTGTTGGAGTGATCTCAAGATTGTACCTCATATCTCACTTTCCCGACGTGGAAGTGTGTAAGAACCATAGATTCTTTTCATTGGATGGAAGTTTGTCCCGCCACAAAAGTGGATCCTACAATTGTGTTTTATTTTATATATATAGGAGAGCATTTGACAAACAATCTTAGGGGGATAATGTTGGGGAACAAAATTTGTCCTATATGACTTAAAAGTTTCAGATTGGGCTGCTTTTTTGTGAGATGATCTCTATGGTGAAGAGATCATCCTCACAACAGCTCAACCCAATCCAAAACTTATATGACATATAGGAAATTTTTTTGTCTCCCAATGTTCTCCCTAAGATTGTCTATCGAACGCTACCCATATATATAAGATTGGGATGGGATTAATCCCTATGGTTGCATGTACCAATCCTATTGAAGTTTGCGAAAATGCAATAAAGAAAGTTAAGAGGCCATCCAATTTTGAACACATGACCAAAGATAGTAAACTCATATTTTTAGTTTTACCTCTAAGCCAACCTACTAAGGATTCGAAACCACTTCTTATTTGAAATATATTTTTACAGAAATTTACCAACTCATGTACGAGTGATCTCGAAATTACCATGATAGTATACATTCCAAAAATATTTACTATGGAGTCCATTTTTGTCACACCTTGAGATAATGGCACATGCCCTGCCTAGGCCTACAACTTCGAGTTTGAATTCAAGCATGTTGGTTTTGAAAAAGGCGCAACCAATCGAAAATTAAGATTGCCAAGGACCAGCACAGAGGATCAACCTCAAATAGTCGGAAAGATCAGGCAGAACGAGAGTAAAATGGCACTAGAAGACAAATGAGGTCTGACTATGAAGCCAAATTTCTTCATTTAATGTAGAATCCACGAATATGAATCAAAGTAATGTTGACAGTGATGTATTCTGACTCTCCAATTCCAAAACAGTAAATTCAAATTAGTTCAATAATTAATGCACTGAGAGCTCAAATCAAATTCAAGTGAAAACATTAATGAGGCATTGGGACAGAACCTAAGAACGCAACCAACTACACTAACTAGCTCATGACCTACTTAGCTTTTACACATGGGTAAGTTATTTGGTGACACATGTCCAAATACAAGGCTAGAAAAGCCCACTCAAGGTAAGGCAAGGAGTTCAAATTTTGGAAGGCAAAAACAAGCCTAACAAAAAACCCTTCTAAGATCTCTAGTCATCATCTTCTCTGAATTATATGAATCTAGAGTTTCTACCTTAAGTACTATAGAGGGTAATAATGGTACGTTATCTAAACTGTACATGTGTCCTAGCTAGTTAAATGGTACTTAGAGCGAGCCAATAAATTCAATCCTGTCCAACAGCAGGGTAGACCAAGCTAGTAGTGTCTGGTCTGACTAATGACGCAGGACAACATAAGTAGAGACCTGGCCTACTTAGCAAGATAAGCTTAGTCCGAATATCAGCATAATTTTGGATTACACTTGTCAAGTCCGAGAGATCTCTAAAGAATCTTGTACTAGAGATTCAAATTCTGTTTAAGATCCTTACAATTAGGGGATTCACCGTAATCAAATTCCGATTAAAGGTGAAATCCTGATTTGAAGGAAGAACCTACAAATAAAGGAATCGATGGAAGAGAAAAGATCTTTTTGGCTAGGAGAATAAAGGCTGAAACTAGTTTTCTTTAATACTGTTTTTTCTGCACCTCTAACTTGGGCGTCGGAAGATTATTGGTAGGTACCACATCGGTGCTTACAAGAGGAACTCTGGAGCTATTTCAGATCAGTAGAACATAGTCAATCAAGGTAAAACTAGATACTGCCTCTACAAATTTGGTGTCATCCATGAAAATTGTTAAAGCAAATTGATTTTAGTCAAAACAATGGTGAGAACCATCAGATCGACCGAGGGGAATGCTTCTTCGCCTGTTGTGCCTACCATGGAGACTATTTTCTTGAATCAGTTAGAAGATATAAGAAAGCAACAAATAAAGATGTAGTAAAGAATGGATGACTTAGTTGAATAGAATCGAATGTTGAGTTAGTGCATATAGAACCAGTAGAAAGAAAGACAAGATCTCCCACCTCCTGACAGAGATGATCACGATTCAAAGGCAAAAAGCAGTTCTCGATCACGGGACCCTAGTGAAAGGGAAGACATTGAAGCCATGACTGCTACAACAACTCAAGTTGAGCTCACGATGGGTTTGATGCGAGAGTAGGCCAGAGATATGATTCAAAAGGAAAATGAGGTGGTAAAGAGCACAGATATCAGCTTGGTAGCTGTACAAGCTGTTAGAGGAGTTCAAAAATCATCCTTCACGATTGAGATCTTACCCAAGGAGATCCCAAAGAAGTTTGTAGCACTACGTTTCACCCCCTATTTAGGAACAAAAGATCCGGTTGAGCATTTTTTCACTTTCGATAGATGCTGACTCAATAGGAGGGGAATGAAGGCTTGATGTGTGTGTTGTTTCCCTCTAGTCTGTAGGAAAATGCCTTGACTTGGTTCCACAAGCTACCAAGTGGTTCAATATCTTTATTTGAGAAGTTTTACAGTACTTTCATGGCGTGGTACATCGATAATAGGAAAGTTGGTGGAAATGTGGATGCTCTGCTTAGCATGCAGATATAGCAAGGAGAAAATCTTAGGGAATTTACAAAGAGATTTAGAAAAGAGGTCATGACCCTTGAGAGCTATGACAAGAGGATTGCAGTGATGGCGTTCATAAACTCTTTGCCATCTGGCTCAGGGTTATACAGGTCACCAGTAAAGAAAATGCTGGAAACACTAAGTGAATTGTTTGAAAAAGTAGAGAAGTATATCTGACTAGAGGATGATCCTCGAAATTTGGTCGGAAAGAGTAAAATGATACACACAGTGGCCAAGCCTAGCAAGCAGTAACAATAGTAATAAAAAATGAGAGTGCAACCAAAGTAGTATAGAGGATAGAAAAAAGAGGGGATGTATTTCCCCATGCCCCCCAGCGAGATCCTGTCATTTATCATAAATGAGCCCTATTTTGAATGGCCAATGCCGCTTCCACTAGATTAGATAAAGTAGGATGAGAGGGACTGCACATTCCATAAGGTTCAAGCTCATGTTACCAACAAATGTCAAGCTCTAAGAAGTATGTTGCATAGATTGACAGAGTAGGGTTTATTGGGAGACTTAACAAGAAAAAAAATGCCAAAACGTCCTTGAGAAGGGAATCAAAGGCGAGAGCAGCTTCCAGCGGAAGGTCAAGATGGAAGGGCTATAGTGATTCATGTAATCTTGAAGTAGGAGCCTAAAAAGTCAGGATAAAACAAGAACGACAAGAAAGTAAAGAGGCGATGGCAAGAACATTTCAGGCACGTCTACATGACTAAAAGTAGACCTAGAGAGTAGAATGACATGTACGAAGAACAAACGGTGGCCTTTACTGAGAAACACTTGGAAGGCGTGGTTAGGCCTCATTATGACGCTCTGGTGGTAACCTTTCAGGTTGGTACCTTTACTCTTAAAAGAGTGTTGATTGACAGCGACAACTTAGTCGACATCTTGTACGCACCAGCTTTCTAAAAGATGGGGCTGAACAAGAGCGCACTAACCTAAGTAGGAGCCCCCTTGATCAGATTTGATGGAAGATCAAACCAGCTCTAGTGGGAGATAGTTTTGCCTATGTAGGCAGGACCGATGACCATAATGATCAGGTTCATGGTTGTTGAAGCAAGCTCATTGGATAACGTTATCTTTAGGAAATGGTGGACGCATGTGATGAGGGTTGTTCCATCGACATACTATCAGGTCTTGAAGTTCCCAACACCGTAGGGGACGTGGGACATTAGGGGAGATCAGATAATAGCTCAAGTGTACACCTTAGACCAAGAGGAGTGTGTAGAAGCAAAAGGTCAGCAATACCAATTACAATGGGGGAAGGTGAGCAAAATGGACCTCCATACTTGGAGAATGTCAAAATGGTTGATATAAGGGAAGGAAGATAGATTGGAATAGGGGTAGAGTTAGGTCCAAAAGAGCTGGAGGATCTAACATATTGTTTGAAAATAAACAAGGATGTCTTCGCTTGGTCAATAGAGGAGATGCCAAGAATCAGTCCTGAAGTGATCTGTTATCACTTAAATGTTGAGCCAAGCATCAAGCCAATAAAGCAGAAGCCGATGAGGTTAACACCACACCTAAGGGAAGCGGTAAATGAAGAGAAAAAAGTTGATCATAGTATGATTCATCAGGGAAGTGTTGTTTCCTGATTGGGTAGCTACCATTGTGGTAGTACCAAAAAAGAATGGGAAGGTTCGGGTGTGTATTGATTTTACAAACTTGAAGAAAGCCTGTCCTAAGGACAACTTCCCAATGCCCAAAATTGATCAATTGGTATATTCCACATTAGACCATGAGAAATTGTCTTTTATGAACGGCTACTCTAGCTACAATTAGATTCAACTCTACACTGAAGATCAAGAGAAAATGACCTTTATCATTGAATAGGGACTCTATTGTTACAAAGTCATGCCCTATAGGTTGAAAATTGCAAGAGCAACATACTAGAGGTTGGTGACAAACCTTTTTAGAGACTTGTTAGGAAAAACTGTGAAAGTTTACATCGACGATTTGTTGGTGAAGAGCAAAAAAAAGGAAGACCACATTGCAAACCTGGAGGAAGTATTTTCATGAGAGAGGAAGGTTGGTATGAAGCTTAACCTAGAAAAGTGCACTTTCACGCTAACATCGGAGAAATTCTTAGGTTACTTGGTCATAAAAAGGGGGATAGAAGCTAATCCAGACCAGATCAGATCAGAGCACTGTTCGAGATGCCTTCTCCGAAGATCAAAAAGTAGGTCCAGAAGCTCATTTGAAGGGTAGCAGCGCAAAATAGATTAATCTCCAGATCTTTAGACAAGTGCAAGCCTTTGTACCAGTAATTACGAAAGAACACGAACTTTGAATGGACAGAGGAATGTGACCGGACTATTGTTGAACTAAAGAAATACTTGGGACGACCACCAATCCTCTCAAGGCCAGAAGCTGGGGAGGAGCTTAAACTGTACCTTGCCATTTCAGAGTGCGCACTCAACTCAGTCTTGGTTAAAGTAGGGACAGTAGCAGAGCAACTTATCTATTTTCTTAACAAGACTTTCTCAAACGCGGAAACTAGGTACTGAAAAATTGGGCCTGACATTAGTCTACACAGCTTTTTGACTGAGGTCTTACTTTCAGGCTCATAAGTTTAGGTAGTCATGGAATACCCGTTGAAGTCAATGCTGGGAAAAACAGAAGGATCAGGCTGGTTGGTGAAATGGGCGGTTCAATTGGTCGAGTTCAGGCTAGGATACAAGCCTAGGGTATCTTTGAAAGGGAAAGTGGTTACTGATTTCTTGGCTGACTTCCCAATAGAAGAAAAGGCAGACCGACAAATAAAAGAGTTCGAGAATACGGAGAAATGGGAAGAATTCAACGATTAGTTGGGATGGAAGGTTTATGTCGATGGATCCTCAAACATAGAATGCTCTGGAATTGGTACCAAACTCGAAAAGACAGTCAAATTAGGATTCAAAGCATCAAATAAGGAAATAGAGTACGAGACGATGCTGCTCGGTCTAAACACATTGATGGGGCTAGGAGTCAAGGAAGCCACAGTCTATAGTGACTCACAACTAGCGGTCAAGCATGTCAATGTAACATTCGAGGCACGAGACCCCAGAATGCAGCTTTATCTTGAGAAGATCAAGTCTGCCATACTTCAAGTGGGAAAAGTAAGGGTTGAACATATACCTATAATGGATAACAAACATGTGGATGCACTAGCCTACATGGCTTCGATGCTAGTAGAACAAGATAGGAGAGCACTCCCATTCAATTTCCTAAAATTACCATTGATCGAAGAGTCTGAACAAGTTAGTCTAATGGTAGCAACAATGGACTAAGGGTGGATGAATCCAATTATTACCTTCCTCTAATCAGGACAGCTGCCTGATGGCTCTAAGGAAGAAAGGCGAATAAAGGCCAGAGTAGAGTGTTATACCCTCTTAGATGGGCAATTGTCCAAAAAATCTATGATCGGACCATTATTGCCCTGTCTAACACTAGAAGATGTAGAAGAAGTACTGAGTGAAATCCATGAAGAAGATTGTGGGAATCATTCAGGTGCTAGATCGTTAGCACATAAAGTACTCTTTCAAGAGTATTTTTGGCCATATTTACAAAAAGATGCTACCCTACATATAAAACTCAGAGACATGTGAGGATCATCAATCAGCCAGTCGTTCAACTCAACTCGTTAGTCAGCCCGTGGTCTTTTGCACAGTGGGGTATATATT